>NW_027656771.1:0-62357 GCF_964235325.1 Thermobia domestica
CATTGCAACCAATTACATTTTAAAAAATGAAGGTAGTATATTTGGTTCTTGTATGGAAAACATATACAGGGTGATGCAAAATTCAAACCCATAGTATAAAAATTTTATTTGTTTTTCAAAAAATGAAGAAAGTGCGCCAATTAGCGAATGCGCTGTATGTAGTTCTGAACGGTACATGTCCTTGTTCCTCGGTTGTCATTGGTCAGCCATATTGTTAAGAGGCAATGAGACATATCATGGAATGAAATCGTTTATATAGTGTAAAATGAATAAAACAGTACCAAACATGATATGCACAAGATAACTTTCCTTCTACAGTAGGGGGCGCTGCTTGCAGTCAGAATATGAAGAGGGTACAGCTCTTCAATTTGAGCTTTATTTCATTAAAATATATTCAGAAGTTTCGGAGATATAGCCTTAAATATACAGTAGTTAGGAAGAATGCACAACAATATAATATATATAAAAATGACATATGTTATATTGTTGAGATGTTGCCTAACAACATATATATACCAATTAGTTGAGTTTAGAAGAAAAGTGAAGAAATTCGTGTTTGAAGACATACTTTTTCTACTTAGGATGAGTGTCACGTGGTCTCATCAATTCTGCAAGGGTTATATTGCTTCATGTATAACAACAGGTACTATCTTCATTTTTTAAAATTATTTGTTGCAATGTGTAGATTTTCTTACCATTTTATCATGTTTGCAATTCTTAGGTAGTATATTTGGTTCTTGTATGGAAAACATATACAGGGTGATGCAAAATTCAAACCCATAGTATAAAAATTTTATTTGTTTTTCAAAAAATGAAGAAAGTGCGCCAATTAGCGAATGCGCTGTATGTAGTTCTGAACGGTACATGTCCTTGTTCCTCGGTTGTCATTGGTCAGCCATATTGTTAAGAGGCAATGAGACATATCATGGAATGAAATCGTTTATATAGTGTAAAATGAATAAAACAGTACCAAACATGATATGCACAAGATAACTTTCCTTCTACAGTAGGGGGCGCTGCTTGCAGTCAGAATATGAAGAGGGTACAGCTCTTCAATTTGAGCTTTATTTCATTAAAATATATTCAGAAGTTTCAGAGATATAGCCTTAAATATACAGTAGTTAGGAAGAATGCACAACAATATAATATATAAAAAAATGACATATGTTATATTGTTGAAATGTTGCCTGACAACATATATATACCAATTAGTTTAGTTTAGAAGAAAAGTGAAGAAATTCGTGTTTGAAGACATACTTTTTCTACTTAGGATGAGTGTCACGTGGTCTCATCAATTCTGCAAGGGTTATATTGCTTCATGTATAACAACAGGTACTATCTTCATTTTTTAAAATTTTTTGTTATAATGTGTAGATTTTCTTACCATTTTATCATGTTTGCAATTCTTAGGTAGTATATTTGGTTGTTGTATGGAAAACATATACAGGGTGATGCAAAATTCAAACCCATAGTATAAAAATTTTATTTGTTTTTCAAAAAATGAAGAAAGTGCGCCAATTAGCGAATGCGCTGTATGTAGTTCTGAACGGTACATGTCCTTGTTCCTCGGTTGTCATTGGTCAGCCATATTGTTAAGAGGCAATGAGACATATCATGGAATAAAATCGTTTATATAGTGTAAAATGAATAAAACAGTACCAAACATGATATGCACAAGATAACTTTTCTTCTACTGTAGGGGGCGCTGCTTGCAGTCAGAATATGAAGAGGGTACAGCTCTTCAATTTGAGCTTTATTTCATTAAAATATATTCAGAAGTTTCGGAGATATAGCCTTAAATATACAGTAGTTAGGAAGAATGCACAACAATATAATATATATAAAAATGACATATGTTATATTGTTGAGATGTTGCCTGACAACATATATATACCAATTAGTTGAGTTTAGAAGAAAAGTGAAGAAATTCGTGTTTGAAGACATACTTTTTCTACTTAGGATGAGTGTCACGTGGTCTCATCAATTCTGCAAGGGTTATATTGCTTCATGTATAACAACAGGTACTATCTTCATTTTTTAAAATTATTTGTTGCAATGTGTAGATTTTCTTACCATTTTATCATGTTTGCAATTCTTAGGTAGTATATTTGGTTCTTGTATGGAAAACATATACAGGGTGATGCAAAATTCAAACCCATAGTATAAAAATTTTATTTGTTTTTCAAAAAATGAAGAAAGTGCGCCAATTAGCGAATGCGCTGTATGTAGTTCTGAACGGTACATGTCCTTGTTCCTCGGTTGTCATTGGTCAGCCATATTGTTAAGAGGCAATGAGACATATCATGGAATGAAATCGTTTATATAGTGTAAAATGAATAAAACAGTACCAAACATGATATGCACAAGATAACTTTCCTTCTACAGTAGGGGGCGCTGCTTGCAGTCAGAATATGAAGAGGGTACAGCTCTTCAATTTGAGCTTTATTTCATTAAAATATATTCAGAAGTTTCAGAGATATAGCCTTAAATATACAGTAGTTAGGAAGAATGCACAACAATATAATATATAAAAAAATGACATATGTTATATTGTTGAAATGTTGCCTGACAACATATATATACCAATTAGTTGAGTTTAGAAGAAAAGTGAAGAAATTCGTGTTTGAAGACATACTTTTTCTACTTAGGATGAGTGTCACGTGGTCTCATCAATTCTGCAAGGGTTATATTGCTTCATGTATAACAACAGGTACTATCTTCATTTTTTAAAATTTTTTGTTATAATGTGTAGATTTTCTTACCATTTTATCATGTTTGCAATTCTTAGGTAGTATATTTGGTTCTTGTATGGAAAACATATACAGGGTGATGCAAAATTCAAACCCATAGTATAAAAATTTTATTTGTTTTTCAAAAAATGAAGAAAGTGCGCCAATTAGCGAATGCGCTGTATGTAGTTCTGAACGGTACATGTCCTTGTTCCTCGGTTGTCATTGGTCAGCCATATTGTTAAGAGGCAATGAGACATATCATGGAATGAAATCGTTTATATAGTGTAAAATGAATAAAACAGTACCAAACATGATATGCACAAGATAACTTTCCTTCTACAGTAGGGGGCGCTGCTTGCAGTCAGAATATGAAGAGGGTACAGCTCTTCAATTTGAGCTTTATTTCATTAAAATATATTCAGAAGTTTCAGAGATATAGCCTTAAATATATAGTAGTTAGGAAGAATGCACAACAATATAATATATAAAAAATGACATATGTTATATTGTTGAAATGTTGCCTGACAACATATATATACCAATTAGTTGAGTTTAGAAGAAAAGTGAAGAAATTCGTGTTTGAAGACATACTTTTTCTACTTAGGATGAGTGTCACGTGGTCTCATCAATTCTGCAAGGGTTATATTGCTTCATGTATAACAACAGGTACTATCTTCATTTTTTAAAATTTTTTGTTATAATGTGTAGATTTTCTTACCATTTTATCATGTTTGCAATTCTTAGGTAGTATATTTGGTTGTTGTATGGAAAACATATACAGGGTGATGCAAAATTCAAACCCATAGTATAAAAATTTTATTTGTTTTTCAAAAAATGAAGAAAGTGCGCCAATTAGCGAATGCGCTGTATGTAGTTCTGAACGGTACATGTACTTATTCCTCGGTTGTCATTGGTCAGCCATATTGTTATGAAGCAATGAGACATATCGTGGAATAAAATCGTTTATATAGTGTAAAATGAATAAAACAGTACCAAACATGATATGCACAAGATAACTTTTCTTCTACTGTAGGGGGCGCTGCTTGCAGTCAGAATATGAAGAGGGTACAGCTCTTCAATTTGAGCTTTATTTCATTAAAATATATTCAGAAGTTTCGGAGATATAGCCTTAAATATACAGTAGTTAGGAAGAATGCACAACAATATAATATATATAAAAATGACATATGTTATATTGTTGAGATGTTGCCTAACAACATATATATACCAATTAGTTGAGTTTAGAAGAAAAGTGAAGAAATTCGTGTTTGAAGACATACTTTTTCTACTTAGGATGAGTGTCACGTGGTCTCATCAATTCTGCAAGGGTTATATTGCTTCATGTATAACAACAGGTACTATCTTCATTTTTTAAAATTATTTGTTGCAATGTGTAGATTTTCTTACCATTTTATCATGTTTGTAATTCTTAGGTAGTATATTTGGTTCTTGTATGGAAAACATATACAGGGTGATGCAAAATTCATACCCATAGTTTAAAAATTTTATTTGTTTTTCAAAAAATGAAGAAAGTGCGCCAATTAGCGAATGCGCTGTATGTAGTTCTGAACGGTACATGTCCTTGTTCCTCGGTTGTCATTGGTCAGCCATATTGTTAAGAGGCAATGAGACATATCATGGAATGAAATCGTTTATATAGTGTAAAATGAATAAAACAGTACCAAACATGATATGCACAAGATAACTTTCCTTCTACAGTAGGGGGCGCTGCTTGCAGTCAGAATATGAAGAGGGTACAGCTCTTCAATTTGAGCTTTATTTCATTAAAATATATTCAGAAGTTTCAGAGATATAGCCTTAAATATATAGTAGTTAGGAAGAATGCACAACAATATAATATATAAAAAAATGACATATGTTATATTGTTGAAATGTTGCCTGACAACATATATATACCAATTAGTTGAGTTTAGAAGAAAAGTGAAGAAATTCGTGTTTGAAGACATACTTTTTCTACTTAGGATGAGTGTCACGTGGTCTCATCAATTCTGCAAGGGTTATATTGCTTCATGTATAACAACAGGTACTATCTTCATTTTTTAAAATTTTTTGTTATAATGTGTAGATTTTCTTACCATTTTATCATGTTTGCAATTCTTAGGTAGTATATTTGGTTGTTGTATGGAAAACATATACAGGGTGATGCAAAATTCAAACCCATAGTATAAAAATTTTATTTGTTTTTCAAAAAATGAAGAAAGTGCGCCAATTAGCGAATGCGCTGTATGTAGTTCTGAACGGTACATGTCCTTGTTCCTCGGTTGTCATTGGTCAGCCATATTGTTAAGAGGCAATGAAACATATCATGGAATAAAATCGTTTATATAGTGTAAAATGAATAAAACAGTACCAAACATGATATGCACAAGATAACTTTTGTTCTACTGTAGGGGGCGCTGCTTGCAGTCAGAATATGAAAAGGGTACTGCTCTTCAATTTGAGCTTTATTTCATTAAAATATATTCAGAAGTTTCGGAGATATAGCCTTAAATATACAGTAGTTAGGAAGAATGCACAACAATATAATATATATAAAAATGACATATGTTATATTGTTGAGATGTTGCCTAACAACATATATATACCAATTAGTTGAGTTTAGAAGAAAAGTGAAGAAATTCGTGTTTGAAGACATACTTTTTCTACTTAGGATGAGTGTCACGTGGTCTCATCAATTCTGCAAGGGTTATATTGCTTCATGTATAACAACAGGTACTATCTTCATTTTTTAAAATTATTTGTTGCAATGTGTAGATTTTCTTACCATTTTATCATGTTTGCAATTCTTAGGTAGTATATTTGGTTCTTGTATGGAAAACATATACAGGGTGATGCAAAATTCAAACCCATAGTATAAAAATTTTATTTGTTTTTCAAAAAATGAAGAAAGTGCGCCAATTAGCGAATGCGCTGTATGTAGTTCTGAACGGTACATGTCCTTGTTCCTCGGTTGTCATTGGTCAGCCATATTGTTAAGAGGCAATGAGACATATCATGGAATGAAATCGTTTATATAGTGTAAAATGAATAAAACAGTACCAAACATGATATGCACAAGATAACTTTCCTTCTACAGTAGGGGGCGCTGCTTGCAGTCAGAATATGAAGAGGGTACAGCTCTTCAATTTGAGCTTTATTTCATTAAAATATATTCAGAAGTTTCGGAGATATTGCCTTAAATATACAGTAGTTAGGAAGAATGCACAACAATATAATATATATAAAAATGACATATGTTATATTGTTGAGATGTTGCCTAACAACATATATATACCAATTAGTTGAGTTTAGAAGAAAAGTGAAGAAATTCGTGTTTGAAGACTTACTTTTTCTACTTAGGATGAGTGTCACGTGGTCTCATCAATTCTGCAAGGGTTATATTGCTTCATGTATAACAACAGGTACTATCTTCATTTTTTAAAATTATTTGTTGCAATGTGTAGATTTTCTTACCATTTTATCATGTTTGTAATTCTTAGGTAGTATATTTGGTTCTTGTATGGAAAACATATACAGGGTGATGCAAAATTCATACCCATAGTTTAAAAATTTTATTTGTTTTTCAAAAAATGAAGAAAGTGCGCCAATTAGCGAATGCGCTGTATGTAGTTCTGAACGGTACATGTCCTTGTTCCTCGGTTGTCATTGGTCAGCCATATTGTTAAGAGGCAATGAGACATATCATGGAATGAAATCGTTTATATAGTGTAAAATGAATAAAACAGTACCAAACATGATATGCACAAGATAACTTTCCTTCTACAGTAGGGGGCGCTGCTTGCAGTCAGAATATGAAGAGGGTACAGCTCTTCAATTTGAGCTTTATTTCATTAAAATATATTCAGAAGTTTCGGAGATATAGCCTTAAATATACAGTAGTTAGGAAGAATGCACAACAATATAATATATATAAAAATGACATATGTTATATTGTTGAGATGTTGCCTAACAACATATATATACCAATTAGTTGAGTTTAGAAGAAAAGTGAAGAAATTCGTGTTTGAAGACATACTTTTTCTACTTAGGATGAGTGTCACGTGGTCTCATCAATTCTGCAAGGGTTATATTGCTTCATGTATAACAACAGGTACTATCTTCATTTTTTAAAATTATTTGTTGCAATGTGTAGATTTTCTTACCATTTTATCATGTTTGCAATTCTTAGGTAGTATATTTGGTTCTTGTATGGAAAACATATACAGGGTGATGCAAAATTCAAACCCATACTATAAAAATTTTATTTGTTTTTCAAAAAATGAAGAAAGTGCGCCAATTAGCGAATGCGCTGTATGTAGTTCTGAACGGTACATGTCCTTGTTCCTCGGTTGTCATTGGTCAGCCATATTGTTAAGAGGCAATGAGACATATCATGGAATGAAATCGTTTATATAGTGTAAAATGAATAAAACAGTACCAAACATGATATGCACAAGATAACTTTCCTTCTACAGTAGGGGGCGCTGCTTGCAGTCAGAATATGAAGAGGGTACAGCTCTTCAATTTGAGCTTTATTTCATTAAAATATATTCAGAAGTTTCAGAGATATAGCCTTAAATATTCAGTAGTTAGGAAGAATGCACAACAATATAATATATAAAAAAAATGACATATGTTATATTGTTGAAATGTTGCCTGACAACATATATATACCAATTAGTTTAGTTTAGAAGAAAAGTGAAGAAATTCGTGTTTGAAGACATACTTTTTCTACTTAGGATGAGTGTCACGTGGTCTCATCAATTCTGCAAGGGTTATATTGCTTCATGTATAACAACAGGTACTATCTTCATTTTTTAAAATTTTTTGTTATAATGTGTAGATTTTCTTACCATTTTATCATGTTTGCAATTCTTAGGTAGTATATTTGGTTGTTGTATGGAAAACATATACAGGGTGATGCAAAATTCAAACCCATAGTATAAAAATTTTATTTGTTTTTCAAAAAATGAAGAAAGTGCGCCAATTAGCGAATGCGCTGTATGTAGTTCTGAACGGTACATGTCCTTGTTCCTCGGTTGTCATTGGTCAGCCATATTGTTAAGAGGCAATGAGACATATCATGGAATGAAATCGTTTATATAGTGTAAAATGAATAAAACAGTACCAAACATGATATGCACAAGATAACTTTCCTTCTACAGTAGGGGGCGCTGCTTGCAGTCAGAATATGAAGAGGGTACAGCTCTTCAATTTGAGCTTTATTTCATTAAAATATATTCAGAAGTTTCAGAGATATAGCCTTAAATATATAGTAGTTAGGAAGAATGCACAACAATATAATATATAAAAAAATGACATATGTTATATTGTTGAAATGTTGCCTGACAACATATATATACCAATTAGTTGAGTTTAGAAGAAAAGTGAAGAAATTCGTGTTTGAAGACATACTTTTTCTACTTAGGATGAGTGTCACGTGGTCTCATCAATTCTGCAAGGGTTATATTGCTTCATGTATAACAACAGGTACTATCTTCATTTTTTAAAATTTTTTGTTATAATGTGTAGATTTTCTTACCATTTTATCATGTTTGCAATTCTTAGGTAGTATATTTGGTTGTTGTATGGAAAACATATACAGGGTGATGCAAAATTCAAACCCATAGTATAAAAATTTTATTTGTTTTTCAAAAAATGAAGAAAGTGCGCCAATTAGCGAATGCGCTGTATGTAGTTCTGAACGGTACATGTACTTATTCCTCGGTTGTCATTGGTCAGCCATATTGTTATGAAGCAATGAGACATATCGTGGAATAAAATCGTTTATATAGTGTAAAATGAATAAAACAGTACCAAACATGATATGCACAAGATAACTTTTCTTCTACTGTAGGGGGCGCTGCTTGCAGTCAGAATATGAAGAGGGTACAGCTCTTCAATTTGAGCTTTATTTCATTAAAATATATTCAGAAGTTTCGGAGATATAGCCTTAAATATACAGTAGTTAGGAAGAATGCACAACAATATAATATATATAAAAATGACATATGTTATATTGTTGAGATGTTGCCTAACAACATATATATACCAATTAGTTGAGTTTAGAAGAAAAGTGAAGAAATTCGTGTTTGAAGACATACTTTTTCTACTTAGGATGAGTGTCACGTGGTCTCATCAATTCTGCAAGGGTTATATTGCTTCATGTATAACAACAGGTACTATCTTCATTTTTTAAAATTATTTGTTGCAATGTGTAGATTTTCTTACCATTTTATCATGTTTGTAATTCTTAGGTAGTATATTTGGTTCTTGTATGGAAAACATATACAGGGTGATGCAAAATTCATACCCATAGTTTAAAAATTTTATTTGTTTTTCAAAAAATGAAGAAAGTGCGCCAATTAGCGAATGCGCTGTATGTAGTTCTGAACGGTACATGTCCTTGTTCCTCGGTTGTCATTGGTCAGCCATATTGTTAAGAGGCAATGAGACATATCATGGAATGAAATCGTTTATATAGTGTAAAATGAATAAAACAGTACCAAACATGATATGCACAAGATAACTTTCCTTCTACAGTAGGGGGCGCTGCTTGCAGTCAGAATATGAAGAGGGTACAGCTCTTCAATTTGAGCTTTATTTCATTAAAATATATTCAGAAGTTTCGGAGATATTGCCTTAAATATACAGTAGTTAGGAAGAATGCACAACAATATAATATATATAAAAATGACATATGTTATATTGTTGAGATGTTGCCTAACAACATATATATACCAATTAGTTGAGTTTAGAAGAAAAGTGAAGAAATTCGTGTTTGAAGACTTACTTTTTCTACTTAGGATGAGTGTCACGTGGTCTCATCAATTCTGCAAGGGTTATATTGCTTCATGTATAACAACAGGTACTATCTTCATTTTTTAAAATTATTTGTTGCAATGTGTAGATTTTCTTACCATTTTATCATGTTTGTAATTCTTAGGTAGTATATTTGGTTCTTGTATGGAAAACATATACAGGGTGATGCAAAATTCATACCCATAGTTTAAAAATTTTATTTGTTTTTCAAAAAATGAAGAAAGTGCGCCAATTAGCGAATGCGCTGTATGTAGTTCTGAACGGTACATGTCCTTGTTCCTCGGTTGTCATTGGTCAGCCATATTGTTAAGAGGCAATGAGACATATCATGGAATGAAATCGTTTATATAGTGTAAAATGAATAAAACAGTACCAAACATGATATGCACAAGATAACTTTCCTTCTACAGTAGGGGGCGCTGCTTGCAGTCAGAATATGAAGAGGGTACAGCTCTTCAATTTGAGCTTTATTTCATTAAAATATATTCAGAAGTTTCGGAGATATAGCCTTAAATATACAGTAGTTAGGAAGAATGCACAACAATATAATATATATAAAAATGACATATGTTATATTGTTGAGATGTTGCCTAACAACATATATATACCAATTAGTTGAGTTTAGAAGAAAAGTGAAGAAATTCGTGTTTGAAGACATACTTTTTCTACTTAGGATGAGTGTCACGTGGTCTCATCAATTCTGCAAGGGTTATATTGCTTCATGTATAACAACAGGTACTATCTTCATTTTTTAAAATTATTTGTTGCAATGTGTAGATTTTCTTACCATTTTATCATGTTTGCAATTCTTAGGTAGTATATTTGGTTCTTGTATGGAAAACATATACAGGGTGATGCAAAATTCAAACCCATAGTATAAAAATTTTATTTGTTTTTCAAAAAATGAAGAAAGTGCGCCAATTAGCGAATGCGCTGTATGTAGTTCTGAACGGTACATGTCCTTGTTCCTCGGTTGTCATTGGTCAGCCATATTGTTAAGAGGCAATGAGACATATCATGGAATGAAATCGTTTATATAGTGTAAAATGAATAAAACAGTACCAAACATGATATGCACAAGATAACTTTCCTTCTACAGTAGGGGGCGCTGCTTGCAGTCAGAATATGAAGAGGGTACAGCTCTTCAATTTGAGCTTTATTTCATTAAAATATATTCAGAAGTTTCAGAGATATAGCCTTAAATATACAGTAGTTAGGAAGAATGCACAACAATATAATATATAAAAAAAATGACATATGTTATATTGTTGAAATGTTGCCTGACAACATATATATACCAATTAGTTTAGTTTAGAAGAAAAGTGAAGAAATTCGTGTTTGAAGACATACTTTTTCTACTTAGGATGAGTGTCACGTGGTCTCATCAATTCTGCAAGGGTTATATTGCTTCATGTATAACAACAGGTACTATCTTCATTTTTTAAAATTTTTTGTTATAATGTGTAGATTTTCTTACCATTTTATCATGTTTGCAATTCTTAGGTAGTATATTTGGTTGTTGTATGGAAAACATATACAGGGTGATGCAAAATTCAAACCCATAGTATAAAAATTTTATTTGTTTTTCAAAAAATGAAGAAAGTGCGCCAATTAGCGAATGCGCTGTATGTAGTTCTGAACGGTACATGTCCTTGTTCCTCGGTTGTCATTGGTCAGCCATATTGTTAAGAGGCAATGAGACATATCATGGAATAAAATCGTTTATATAGTGTAAAATGAATAAAACAGTACCAAACATGATATGCACAAGATAACTTTTGTTCTACTGTAGGGGGCGCTGCTTGCAGTCAGAATATGAAGAGGGCACATCTCTTCAATTTGAGCTTTATTTCATTAAAATATATTCAGAAGTTTCGGAGATATAGCCTTAAATATACAGTAGTTAGGAAGAATGCACAACAATATAATATATATAAAAATGACATATGTTATATTGTTGAGATGTTGCCTAACAACATATATATACCAATTAGTTGAGTTTAGAAGAAAAGTGAAGAAATTCGTGTTTGAAGACATACTTTTTCTACTTAGGATGAGTGTCACGTGGTCTCATCAATTCTGCAAGGGTTATATTGCTTCATGTATAACAACAGGTACTATCTTCATTTTTTAAAATTATTTGTTGCAATGTGTAGATTTTCTTACCATTTTATCATGTTTGCAATTCTTAGGTAGTATATTTGGTTCTTGTATGGAAAACATATACAGGGTGATGCAAAATTCAAACCCATAGTATAAAA
The DNA here is from genome assembly GCF_964235325.1 of Thermobia domestica. Lineage (NCBI taxonomy): Eukaryota > Metazoa > Arthropoda > Insecta > Zygentoma > Lepismatidae > Thermobia > Thermobia domestica. The sequence goes on from NW_027656771.1 coordinate 11,816, forward strand.
ATTTTATTTGTTTTTCAAAAAATGAAGAAAGTGCGCCAATTAGCGAATGCGCTGTATGTAGTTCTGAACGGTACATGTCCTTGTTCCTCGGTTGTCATTGGTCAGCCATATTGTTAAGAGGCAATGAGACATATCATGGAATGAAATCGTTTATATAGTGTAAAATGAATAAAACAGTACCAAACATGATATGCACAAGATAACTTTCCTTCTACAGTAGGGGGCGCTGCTTGCAGTCAGAATATGAAGAGGGTACAGCTCTTCAATTTGAGCTTTATTTCATTAAAATATATTCAGAAGTTTCGGAGATATTGCCTTAAATATACAGTAGTTAGGAAGAATGCACAACAATATAATATATATAAAAATGACATATGTTATATTGTTGAGATGTTGCCTAACAACATATATATACCAATTAGTTGAGTTTAGAAGAAAAGTGAAGAAATTCGTGTTTGAAGACTTACTTTTTCTACTTAGGATGAGTGTCACGTGGTCTCATCAATTCTGCAAGGGTTATATTGCTTCATGTATAACAACAGGTACTATCTTCATTTTTTAAAATTATTTGTTGCAATGTGTAGATTTTCTTACCATTTTATCATGTTTGTAATTCTTAGGTAGTATATTTGGTTCTTGTATGGAAAACATATACAGGGTGATGCAAAATTCATACCCATAGTTTAAAAATTTTATTTGTTTTTCAAAAAATGAAGAAAGTGCGCCAATTAGCGAATGCGCTGTATGTAGTTCTGAACGGTACATGTCCTTGTTCCTCGGTTGTCATTGGTCAGCCATATTGTTAAGAGGCAATGAGACATATCATGGAATGAAATCGTTTATATAGTGTAAAATGAATAAAACAGTACCAAACATGATATGCACAAGATAACTTTCCTTCTACAGTAGGGGGCGCTGCTTGCAGTCAGAATATGAAGAGGGTACAGCTCTTCAATTTGAGCTTTATTTCATTAAAATATATTCAGAAGTTTCGGAGATATAGCCTTAAATATACAGTAGTTAGGAAGAATGCACAACAATATAATATATATAAAAATGACATATGTTATATTGTTGAGATGTTGCCTAACAACATATATATACCAATTAGTTGAGTTTAGAAGAAAAGTGAAGAAATTCGTGTTTGAAGACATACTTTTTCTACTTAGGATGAGTGTCACGTGGTCTCATCAATTCTGCAAGGGTTATATTGCTTCATGTATAACAACAGGTACTATCTTCATTTTTTAAAATTATTTGTTGCAATGTGTAGATTTTCTTACCATTTTATCATGTTTGCAATTCTTAGGTAGTATATTTGGTTCTTGTATGGAAAACATATACAGGGTGATGCAAAATTCAAACCCATAGTATAAAAATTTTATTTGTTTTTCAAAAAATGAAGAAAGTGCGCCAATTAGCGAATGCGCTGTATGTAGTTCTGAACGGTACATGTCCTTGTTCCTCGGTTGTCATTGGTCAGCCATATTGTTAAGAGGCAATGAGACATATCATGGAATGAAATCGTTTATATAGTGTAAAATGAATAAAACAGTACCAAACATGATATGCACAAGATAACTTTCCTTCTACAGTAGGGGGCGCTGCTTGCAGTCAGAATATGAAGAGGGTACAGCTCTTCAATTTGAGCTTTATTTCATTAAAATATATTCAGAAGTTTCAGAGATATAGCCTTAAATATACAGTAGTTAGGAAGAATGCACAACAATATAATATATAAAAAAATGACATATGTTATATTGTTGAAATGTTGCCTGACAACATATATATACCAATTAGTTTAGTTTAGAAGAAAAGTGAAGAAATTCGTGTTTGAAGACATACTTTTTCTACTTAGGATGAGTGTCACGTGGTCTCATCAATTCTGCAAGGGTTATATTGCTTCATGTATAACAACAGGTACTATCTTCATTTTTTAAAATTATTTGTTGCAATGTGTAGATTTTCTTACCATTTTATCATGTTTGCAATTCTTAGGTAGTATATTTGGTTCTTGTATGGAAAACATATACAGGGTGATGCAAAATTCAAACCCATAGTATAAAAATTTTATTTGTTTTTCAAAAAATGAAGAAAGTGCGCCAATTAGCGAATGCGCTGTATGTAGTTCTGAACGGTACATGTCCTTGTTCCTCGGTTGTCATTGGTCAGCCATATTGTTAAGAGGCAATGAGACATATCATGGAATGAAATCGTTTATATAGTGTAAAATGAATAAAACAGTACCAAACATGATATGCACAAGATAACTTTCCTTCTACAGTAGGGGGCGCTGCTTGCAGTCAGAATATGAAGAGGGTACAGCTCTTCAATTTGAGCTTTATTTCATTAAAATATATTCAGAAGTTTCGGAGATATTGCCTTAAATATACAGTAGTTAGGAAGAATGCACAACAATATAATATATATAAAAATGACATATGTTATATTGTTGAGATGTTGCCTAACAACATATATATACCAATTAGTTGAGTTTAGAAGAAAAGTGAAGAAATTCGTGTTTGAAGACTTACTTTTTCTACTTAGGATGAGTGTCACGTGGTCTCATCAATTCTGCAAGGGTTATATTGCTTCATGTATAACAACAGGTACTATCTTCATTTTTTAAAATTATTTGTTGCAATGTGTAGATTTTCTTACCATTTTATCATGTTTGTAATTCTTAGGTAGTATATTTGGTTCTTGTATGGAAAACATATACAGGGTGATGCAAAATTCATACCCATAGTTTAAAAATTTTATTTGTTTTTCAAAAAATGAAGAAAGTGCGCCAATTAGCGAATGCGCTGTATGTAGTTCTGAACGGTACATGTCCTTGTTCCTCGGTTGTCATTGGTCAGCCATATTGTTAAGAGGCAATGAGACATATCATGGAATGAAATCGTTTATATAGTGTAAAATGAATAAAACAGTACCAAACATGATATGCACAAGATAACTTTCCTTCTACAGTAGGGGGCGCTGCTTGCAGTCAGAATATGAAGAGGGTACAGCTCTTCAATTTGAGCTTTATTTCATTAAAATATATTCAGAAGTTTCGGAGATATAGCCTTAAATATACAGTAGTTAGGAAGAATGCACAACAATATAATATATATAAAAATGACATATGTTATATTGTTGAGATGTTGCCTAACAACATATATATACCAATTAGTTGAGTTTAGAAGAAAAGTGAAGAAATTCGTGTTTGAAGACATACTTTTTCTACTTAGGATGAGTGTCACGTGGTCTCATCAATTCTGCAAGGGTTATATTGCTTCATGTATAACAACAGGTACTATCTTCATTTTTTAAAATTATTTGTTGCAATGTGTAGATTTTCTTACCATTTTATCATGTTTGCAATTCTTAGGTAGTATATTTGGTTCTTGTATGGAAAACATATACAGGGTGATGCAAAATTCAAACCCATAGTATAAAAATTTTATTTGTTTTTCAAAAAATGAAGAAAGTGCGCCAATTAGCGAATGCGCTGTATGTAGTTCTGAACGGTACATGTCCTTGTTCCTCGGTTGTCATTGGTCAGCCATATTGTTAAGAGGCAATGAGACATATCATGGAATGAAATCGTTTATATAGTGTAAAATGAATAAAACAGTACCAAACATGATATGCACAAGATAACTTTCCTTCTACAGTAGGGGGCGCTGCTTGCAGTCAGAATATGAAGAGGGTACAGCTCTTCAATTTGAGCTTTATTTCATTAAAATATATTCAGAAGTTTCAGAGATATAGCCTTAAATATACAGTAGTTAGGAAGAATGCACAACAATATAATATATAAAAAAATGACATATGTTATATTGTTGAAATGTTGCCTGACAACATATATATACCAATTAGTTTAGTTTAGAAGAAAAGTGAAGAAATTCGTGTTTGAAGACATACTTTTTCTACTTAGGATGAGTGTCACGTGGTCTCATCAATTCTGCAAGGGTTATATTGCTTCATGTATAACAACAGGTACTATCTTCATTTTTTAAAATTTTTTGTTATAATGTGTAGATTTTCTTACCATTTTATCATGTTTGCAATTCTTAGGTAGTATATTTGGTTGTTGTATGGAAAACATATACAGGGTGATGCAAAATTCAAACCCATAGTATAAAAATTTTATTTGTTTTTCAAAAAATGAAGAAAGTGCGCCAATTAGCGAATGCGCTGTATGTAGTTCTGAACGGTACATGTCCTTGTTCCTCGGTTGTCATTGGTCAGCCATATTGTTAAGAGGCAATGAGACATATCATGGAATAAAATCGTTTATATAGTGTAAAATGAATAAAACAGTACCAAACATGATATGCACAAGATAACTTTTGTTCTACTGTAGGGGGCGCTGCTTGCAGTCAGAATATGAAGAGGGTACAGCTCTTCAATTTGAGCTTTATTTCATTAAAATATATTCAGAAGTTTCGGAGATATAGCCTTAAATATACAGTAGTTAGGAAGAATGCACAACAATATAATATATATAAAAATGACATATGTTATATTGTTGAGATGTTGCCTAACAACATATATATACCAATTAGTTGAGTTTAGAAGAAAAGTGAAGAAATTCGTGTTTGAAGACATACTTTTTCTACTTAGGATGAGTGTCACGTGGTCTCATCAATTCTGCAAGGGTTATATTGCTTCATGTATAACAACAGGTACTATCTTCATTTTTTAAAATTATTTGTTGCAATGTGTAGATTTTCTTACCATTTTATCATGTTTGCAATTCTTAGGTAGTATATTTGGTTCTTGTATGGAAAACATATACAGGGTGATGCAAAATTCAAACCCATAGTATAAAAATTTTATTTGTTTTTCAAAAAATGAAGAAAGTGCGCCAATTAGCGAATGCGCTGTATGTAGTTCTGAACGGTACATGTCCTTGTTCCTCGGTTGTCATTGGTCAGCCATATTGTTAAGAGGGAATGAGACATATCATGGAATGAAATCGTTTATATAGTGTAAAATGAATAAAACAGTACCAAACATGATATGCACAAGATAACTTTCCTTCTACAGTAGGGGGCGCTGCTTGCAGTCAGAATATGAAGAGGGTACAGCTCTTCAATTTGAGCTTTATTTCATTAAAATATATTCAGAAGTTTCGGAGATATTGCCTTAAATATACAGTAGTTAGGAAGAATGCACAACAATATAATATATATAAAAATGACATATGTTATATTGTTGAGATGTTGCCTAACAACATATATATACCAATTAGTTGAGTTTAGAAGAAAAGTGAAGAAATTCGTGTTTGAAGACTTACTTTTTCTACTTAGGATGAGTGTCACGTGGTCTCATCAATTCTGCAAGGGTTATATTGCTTCATGTATAACAACAGGTACTATCTTCATTTTTTAAAATTATTTGTTGCAATGTGTAGATTTTCTTACCATTTTATCATGTTTGTAATTCTTAGGTAGTATATTTGGTTCTTGTATGGAAAACATATACAGGGTGATGCAAAATTCATACCCATAGTTTAAAAATTTTATTTGTTTTTCAAAAAATGAAGAAAGTGCGCCAATTAGCGAATGCGCTGTATGTAGTTCTGAACGGTACATGTCCTTGTTCCTCGGTTGTCATTGGTCAGCCATATTGTTAAGAGGCAATGAGACATATCATGGAATGAAATCGTTTATATAGTGTAAAATGAATAAAACAGTACCAAACATGATATGCACAAGATAACTTTCCTTCTACAGTAGGGGGCGCTGCTTGCAGTCAGAATATGAAGAGGGTACAGCTCTTCAATTTGAGCTTTATTTCATTAAAATATATTCAGAAGTTTCAGAGATATAGCCTTAAATATACAGTAGTTAGGAAGAATGCACAACAATATAATATATAAAAAAATGACATATGTTATATTGTTGAAATGTTGCCTGACAACATATATATACCAATTAGTTGAGTTTAGAAGAAAAGTGAAGAAATTCGTATTTGAAGACATACTTTTTCTACTTAGGATGAGTGTCACGTGGTCTCATCAATTCTGCAAGGGTTATATTGCTTCATGTATAACAACAGGTACTATCTTCATTTTTTAAAATTTTTTGTTATAATGTGTAGATTTTCTTACCATTTTATCACGTTTGCAATTCTTAGGTAGTATATTTGGTTGTTGTATGGAAAACATATACAGGGTGATGCAAAATTCAAACCCATAGTATAAAAATTTTATTTGTTTTTCAAAAAATGAAGAAAGTGCGCCAATTAGCGAATGCGCTGTATGTAGTTCTGAACGGTACATGTCCTTGTTCCTCGGTTGTCATTGGTCAGCCATATTGTTAAGAGGCAATGAGACATATCATGGAATAAAATCGTTTATATAGTGTAAAATGAATAAAACAGTACCAAACATGATATGCACAAGATAACTTTTCTTCTACTGTAGGGGGCGCTGCTTGCAGTCAGAATATGAAGAGGGTACAGCTCTTCAATTTGAGCTTTATTTCATTAAAATATATTCAGAAGTTTCGGAGATATAGCCTTAAATATACAGTAGTTAGGAAGAATGCACAACAATATAATATATATAAAAATGACATATGTTATATTGTTGAGATGTTGCCTAACAACATATATATACCAATTAGTTGAGTTTAGAAGAAAAGTGAAGAAATTCGTGTTTGAAGACATACTTTTTCTACTTAGGATGAGTGTCACGTGGTCTCATCAATTCTGCAAGGGTTATATTGCTTCATGTATAACAACAGGTACTATCTTCATTTTTTAAAATTTTTTGTTATAATGTGTAGATTTTCTTACCATTTTATCATGTTTGCAATTCTTAGGTAGTATATTTGGTTGTTGTATGGAAAACATATACAGGGTGATGCAAAATTCAAACCCATAGTATAAAAATTTTATTTGTTTTTCAAAAAATGAAGAAAGTGCGCCAATTAGCGAATGCGCTGTATGTAGTTCTGAACGGTACATGTACTTATTCCTCGGTTGTCATTGGTCAGCCATATTGTTATGAAGCAATGAGACATATCGTGGAATAAAATCGTTTATATAGTGTAAAATGAATAAAACAGTACCAAACATGATATGCACAAGATAACTTTTCTTCTACTGTAGGGGGCGCTGCTTGCAGTCAGAATATGAAGAGGGTACAGCTCTTCAATTTGAGCTTTATTTCATTAAAATATATTCAGAAGTTTCGGAGATATAGCCTTAAATATACAGTAGTTAGGAAGAATGCACAACAATATAATATATATAAAAATGACATATGTTATATTGTTGAGATGTTGCCTAGCAACATATATATACCAATTAGTTGAGTTTAGAAGAAAAGTGAAGAAATTCGTGTTTGAAGACATACTTTTTCTACTTAGGATGAGTGTCACGTGGTCTCATCAATTCTGCAAGGGTTATATTGCTTCATGTATAACAACAGGTACTATCTTCATTTTTTAAAATTATTTGTTGCAATGTGTAGATTTTCTTACCATTTTATCATGTTTGTAATTCTTAGGTAGTATATTTGGTTCTTGTATGGAAAACATATACAGGGTGATGCAAAATTCATACCCATAGTTTAAAAATTTTATTTGTTTTTCAAAAAATGAAGAAAGTGCGCCAATTAGCGAATGCGCTGTATGTAGTTCTGAACGGTACATGTCCTTGTTCCTCGGTTGTCATTGGTCAGCCATATTGTTAAGAGGCAATGAGACATATCATGGAATAAAATCGTTTATATAGTGTAAAATGAATAAAACAGTACCAAACATGATATGCACAAGATAACTTTTCTTCTACTGTAGGGGGCGCTGCTTGCAGTCAGAATATGAAGAGGGTACAGCTCTTCAATTTGAGCTGTATTTCATTAAAATATATTCAGAAGTTTCGGAGATATAGCCTTAAATATACAGTAGTTAGGAAGAATGCACAACAATATAATATATATAAAAATGACATATGTTATATTGTTGAGATGTTGCCTAACAACATATATATACCAATTAGTTGAGTTTAGAAGAAAAGTGAAGAAATTCGTGTTTGAAGACATACTTTTTCTACTTAGGATGAGTGTCACGTGGTCTCATCAATTCTGCAAGGGTTATATTGCTTCATGTATAACAACAGGTACTATCTTCATTTTTTAAAATTTTTTGTTATAATGTGTAGATTTTCTTACCATTTTATCATGTTTGCAATTCTTAGGTAGTATATTTGGTTGTTGTATGGAAAACATATACAGGGTGATGCAAAATTCAAACCCATAGTATAAAAATTTTATTTGTTTTTCAAAAAATGAAGAAAGTGCGCCAATTAGCGAATGCGCTGTATGTAGTTCTGAACGGTACATGTACTTATTCCTCGGTTGTCATTGGTCAGCCATATTGTTATGAAGCAATGAGACATATCGTGGAATAAAATCGTTTATATAGTGTAAAATGAATAAAACAGTACCAAACATGATATGCACAAGATAACTTTTCTTCTACTGTAGGGGGCGCTGCTTGCAGTCAGAATATGAAGAGGGTACAGCTCTTCAATTTGAGCTTTATTTCATTAAAATATATTCAGAAGTTTCGGAGATATAGCCTTAAATATACAGTAGTTAGGAAGAATGCACAACAATATAATATATATAAAAATGACATATGTTATATTGTTGAGATGTTGCCTAAAAACATATATATACCAATTAGTAGAGTTTAGAATAAAAGTGAAGAAATTCGTGTTTGAAGACATACTTTTTCTACTTAGGATGAGTGTCACGTGGTCTCATCAATTCTGCAAGGGTTATATTGCTTCATGTATAACAACAGGTACTATCTTCATTTTTTAAAATTATTTGTTGCAATGTGTAGATTTTCTTACCATTTTATCATGTTTGTAATTCTTAGGTAGTATATTTGGTTCTTGTATGGAAAACATATACAGGGTGATGCAAAATTCATACCCATAGTTTAAAAATTTTATTTGTTTTTCAAAAAATGAAGAAAGTGCGCCAATTAGCGAATGCGCTGTATGTAGTTCTGAACGGTACATGTCCTTGTTCCTCGGTTGTCATTGGTCAGCCATATTGTTAAGAGGCAATGAGACATATCATGGAATGAAATCGTTTATATAGTGTAAAATGAATAAAACAGTACCAAACATAATATGCACAAGATAACTTTCCTTCCACAGTAGGGGGCGCTGCTTGCAGTCAGAATATGAAGAGGGTACAGCTCTTCAATTTGAGCTTTATTTCATTAAAATATATTCAGAAGTTTCAGAGATATAGCCTTAAATATACAGTAGTTAGGAAGAATGCACAACAATATAATATATAAAAAAATGACATATGTTATATTGTTGAAATGTTGCCTGACAACATATATATACCAATTAGTTTAGTTTAGAAGAAAAGTGAAGAAATTCGTGTTTGAAGACATACTTTTTCTACTTAGGATGAGTGTCACGTGGTCTCATCAATTCTGCAAGGGTTATATTGCTTCATGTATAACAACAGGTACTATCTTCATTTTTTAAAATTTTTTGTTATAATGTGTAGATTTTCTTACCATTTTATCATGTTTGCAATTCTTAGGTAGTATATTTGGTTGTTGTATGGAAAACATATACAGGGTGATGCAAAATTCAAACCCATAGTATAAAAATTTTATTTGTTTTTCAAAAAATGAAGAAAGTGCGCCAATTAGCGAATGCGCTGTATGTAGTTCTGAACGGTACATGTCCTTGTTCCTCGGTTGTCATTGGTCAGCCATATTGTTAAGAGGCAATGAGACATATCATGGAATAAAATCGTTTATATAGTGTAAAATGAATAAAACAGTACCAAACATGATATGCACAAGATAACTTTTCTTCTACTGTAGGGGGCGCTGCTTGCAGTCAGAATATGAAGAGGGTACAGCTCTTCAATTTGAGCTTTATTTCATTAAAATATATTCAGAAGTTTCGGAGATATAGCCTCAAATATATAAAGTAGTTAGGAAGAATGCACAACAATATAATATATATAAAAATGACATATGTTATATTGTTGAGATGTTGCCTAACAACATATATATACCAATTAGTTGAGTTTAGAAGAAAAGTGAAGAAATTCGTGTTTGAAGACATACTTTTTCTACTTAGGATGAGTGTCACGTGGTCTCATCAATTCTGCAAGGGTTATATTGCTTCATGTATAACAACAGGTACTATCTTCATTTTTTAAAATTATTTGTTGCAATGTGTAGATTTTCTTACCATTTTATCATGTTTGCAATTCTTAGGTAGTATATTTGGTTCTTGTATGGAAAACATATACAGGGTGATGCAAAATTCAAACCCATAGTATAAAAATTTTATTTGTTTTTCAAAAAATGAAGAAAGTGCGCCAATTAGCGAATGCGCTGTATGTAGTTCTGAACGGTACATGTACTTATTCCTCGGTTGTCATTGGTCAGCCATATTGTTATGAAGCAATGAGACATATCGTGGAATAAAATCGTTTATATAGTGTAAAATGAATAAAACAGTACCAAACATGATATGCACAAGATAACTTTTCTTCTACTGTAGGGGGCGCTGCTTGCAGTCAGAATATGAAGAGGGTACAGCTCTTCAATTTGAGCTTTATTTCATTAAAATATATTCAGAAGTTTCGGAGATATAGCCTTAAATATACAGTAGTTAGGAAGAATGCACAACAATATAATATATATAAAAATGACATATGTTATATTGTTGAGATGTTGCCTAGCAACATATATATACCAATTAGTTGAGTTTAGAAGAAAAGTGAAGAAATTCGTGTTTGAAGACATACTTTTTCTACTTAGGATGAGTGTCACGTGGTCTCATCAATTCTGCAAGGGTTATATTGCTTCATGTATAACAACAGGTACTATCTTCATTTTTTAAAATTATTTGTTGCAATGTGTAGATTTTCTTACCATTTTATCATGTTTGTAATTCTTAGGTAGTATATTTGGTTCTTGTATGGAAAACATATACAGGGTGATGCAAAATTCATACCCATAGTTTAAAAATTTTATTTGTTTTTCAAAAAATGAAGAAAGTGCGCCAATTAGCGAATGCGCTGTATGTAGTTCTGAACGGTACATGTCCTTGTTCCTCGGTTGTCATTGGTCAGCCATATTGTTAAGAGGCAATGAGACATATCATGGAATAAAATCGTTTATATAGTGTAAAGTGAATAAAACAGTACCAAACATGATATGCACAAGATAACTTTTCTTCTACTGTAGGGGGCGCTGCTTGCAGTCAGAATATGAAGAGGGTACAGCTCTTCAATTTGAGCTTTATTTCATTAAAATATATTCAGAAGTTTCGGAGATATAGCCTTAAATATACAGTAGTTAGGAAGAATGCACAACAATATAATATATATAAAAATGACATATGTTATATTGTTGAGATGTTGCCTAACAACATATATATACCAATTAGTTGAGTTTAGAAGAAAAGTGAAGAAATTCGTGTTTGAAGACATACTTTTTCTACTTAGGATGAGTGTCACGTGGTCTCATCAATTCTGCAAGGGTTATATTGCTTCATGTATAACAACAGGTACTATCTTCATTTTTTAAAATTATTTGTTGCAATGTGTAGATTTTCTTACCATTTTATCATGTTTGTAATTCTTAGGTAGTATATTTGGTTCTTGTATGGAAAACATATACAGGGTGATGCAAAATTCATACCCATAGTTTAAAAATTTTATTTGTTTTTCAAAAAATGAAGAAAGTGCGCCAATTAGCGAATGCGCTGTATGTAGTTCTGAACGGTACATGTCCTTGTTCCTCGGTTGTCATTGGTCAGCCATATTGTTAAGAGGCAATGAGACATATCGTGGAATAAAATCGTTTACGTGTATATAGTGTAAAATGAATAAAACAGTACCAAACATGATATGCACAAGATAACTTTTCTTCTACTGTAGGGGGCGCTGCTTGCAGTCAGAATATGAAGAGGGTACAGCTCTTCAATTTGAGCTTTATTTCATTAAAATATATTCAGAAGTTTCGGAGATATAGCCTTAAATATACAGTAGTTAGGAAGAATGCACAACAATATAATATATATAAAAATGACATATGTTATATTGTTGAGATGTTGCCTAACAACATATATATACCAATTAGTTGAGTTTAGAAGAAAAGTGAAGAAATTCGTGTTTGAAGACATACTTTTTCTACTTAGGATGAGTGTCACGTGGTCTCATCAATTCTGCAAGGGTTATATTGCTTCATGTATAACAACAGGTACTATCTTCATTTTTTAAAATTTTTTGTTATAATGTGTAGATTTTCTTACCATTTTATCATGTTTGCAATTCTTAGGTAGTATATTTGGTTGTTGTATGGAAAACATATACAGGGTGATGCAAAATTCAAACCCATAGTATAAAAATTTTATTTGTTTTTCAAAAAATGAAGAAAGTGCGCCAATTAGCGAATGCGCTGTATGTAGTTCTGAACGGTACATGTACTTATTCCTCGGTTGTCATTGGTCAGCCATATTGTTATGAAGCAATGAGACATATCGTGGAATAAAATCGTTTATATAGTGTAAAATGAATAAAACAGTACCAAACATGATATGCACAAGATAACTTTTCTTCTACTGTAGGGGGCGCTGCTTGCAGTCAGAATATGAAGAGGGTACAGCTCTTCAATTTGAGCTTTATTTCATTAAAATATATTCAGAAGTTTCGGAGATATAGCCTTAAATATACAGTAGTTAGGAAGAATGCACAACAATATAATATATAAAAAAATGACATATGTTATATTGTTGAAATGTTGCCTGACAACATATATATACCAATTAGTTTAGTTTAGAAGAAAAGTGAAGAAATTCGTGTTTGAAGACATACTTTTTCTACTTAGGATGAGTGTCACGTGGTCTCATCAATTCTGCAAGGGTTATATTGCTTCATGTATAACAACAGGTACTATCTTCATTTTTTAAAATTTTTTGTTATAATGTGTAGATTTTCTTACCATTTTATCATGTTTGCAATTCTTAGGTAGTATATTTGGTTCTTGTATGGAAAACATATACAGGGTGATGCAAAATTCATACCCATAGTTTAAAAATTTTATTTGTTTTTCAAAAAATGAAGAAAGTGCGCCAATTAGCGAATGCGCTGTATGTAGTTCTGAACGGTACATGTCCTTGTTCCTCGGTTGTCATTGGTCAGCCATATTGTTAAGAGGCAATGAGACATATCATGGAATGAAATCGTTTATATAGTGTAAAATGAATAAAACAGTACCAAACATAATATGCACAAGATAACTTTCCTTCCACAGTAGGGGGCGCTGCTTGCAGTCAGAATATGAAGAGGGTACAGCTCTTCAATTTGAGCTTTATTTCATTAAAATATATTCAGAAGTTTCAGAGATATAGCCTTAAATATACAGTAGTTAGGAAGAATGCACAACAATATAATATATAAAAAAATGACATATGTTATATTGTTGAAATGTTGCCTGACAACATATATATACCAATTAGTTTAGTTTAGAAGAAAAGTGAAGAAATTCGTGTTTGAAGACATACTTTTTCTACTTAGGATGAGTGTCACGTGGTCTCATCAATTCTGCAAGGGTTATATTGCTTCATGTATAACAACAGGTACTATCTTCATTTTTTAAAATTTTTTGTTATAATGTGTAGATTTTCTTACCATTTTATCATGTTTGCAATTCTTAGGTAGTATATTTGGTTGTTGTATGGAAAACATATACAGGGTGATGCAAAATTCAAACCCATAGTATAAAAATTTTATTTGTTTTTCAAAAAATGAAGAAAGTGCGCCAATTAGCGAATGCGCTGTATGTAGTTCTGAACGGTACATGTCCTTGTTCCTCGGTTGTCATTGGTCAGCCATATTGTTAAGAGGCAATGAGACATATCATGGAATAAAATCGTTTATATAGTGTAAAATGAATAAAACAGTACCAAACATGATATGCACAAGATAACTTTTCTTCTACTGTAGGGGGCGCTGCTTGCAGTCAGAATATGAAGAGGGTACAGCTCTTCAATTTGAGCTTTATTTCATTAAAATATATTCAGAAGTTTCGGAGATATAGCCTCAAATATATAAAGTAGTTAGGAAGAATGCACAACAATATAATATATATAAAAATGACATATGTTATATTGTTGAGATGTTGCCTAACAACATATATATACCAATTAGTTGAGTTTAGAAGAAAAGTGAAGAAATTCGTGTTTGAAGACATACTTTTTCTACTTAGGATGAGTGTCACGTGGTCTCATCAATTCTGCAAGGGTTATATTGCTTCATGTATAACAACAGGTACTATCTTCATTTTTTAAAATTATTTGTTGCAATGTGTAGATTTTCTTACCATTTTATCATGTTTGCAATTCTTAGGTAGTATATTTGGTTCTTGTATGGAAAACATATACAGGGTGATGCAAAATTCAAACCCATAGTATAAAAATTTTATTTGTTTTTCAAAAAATGAAGAAAGTGCGCCAATTAGCGAATGCGCTGTATGTAGTTCTGAACGGTACATGTACTTATTCCTCGGTTGTCATTGGTCAGCCATATTGTTATGAAGCAATGAGACATATCGTGGAATAAAATCGTTTATATAGTGTAAAATGAATAAAACAGTACCAAACATGATATGCACAAGATAACTTTTCTTCTACTGTAGGGGGCGCTGCTTGCAGTCAGAATATGAAGAGGGTACAGCTCTTCAATTTGAGCTTTATTTCATTAAAATATATTCAGAAGTTTCGGAGATATAGCCTTAAATATACAGTAGTTAGGAAGAATGCACAACAATATAATATATATAAAAATGACATATGTTATATTGTTGAGATGTTGCCTAGCAACATATATATACCAATTAGTTGAGTTTAGAAGAAAAGTGAAGAAATTCGTGTTTGAAGACATACTTTTTCTACTTAGGATGAGTGTCACGTGGTCTCATCAATTCTGCAAGGGTTATATTGCTTCATGTATAACAACAGGTACTATCTTCATTTTTTAAAATTATTTGTTGCAATGTGTAGATTTTCTTACCATTTTATCATGTTTGCAATTCTTAGGTAGTATATTTGGTTGTTGTATGGAAAACATATACAGGGTGATGCAAAATTCAAACCCATAGTATAAAAATTTTATTTGTTTTTCAAAAAATGAAGAAAGTGCGCCAATTAGCGAATGCGCTGTATGTAGTTCTGAACGGTACATGTCCTTGTTCCTCGGTTGTCATTGGTCAGCCATATTGTTAAGAGGCAATGAGACATATCATGGAATAAAATCGTTTATATAGTGTAAAATGAATAAAACAGTACCAAACATGATATGCACAAGATAACTTTTCTTCTACTGTAGGGGGCGCTGCTTGCAGTCAGAATATGAAGAGGGTACAGCTCTTCAATTTGAGCTTTATTTCATTAAAATATATTCAGAAGTTTCGGAGATATAGCCTCAAATATATAAAGTAGTTAGGAAGAATGCACAACAATATAATATATATAAAAATGACATATGTTATATTGTTGAGATGTTGCCTAACAACATATATATACCAATTAGTTGAGTTTAGAAGAAAAGTGAAGAAATTCGTGTTTGAAGACATACTTTTTCTACTTAGGATGAGTGTCACGTGGTCTCATCAATTCTGCAAGGGTTATATTGCTTCATGTATAACAACAGGTACTATCTTCATTTTTTAAAATTATTTGTTGCAATGTGTAGATTTTCTTACCATTTTATCATGTTTGCAATTCTTAGGTAGTATATTTGGTTCTTGTATGGAAAACATATACAGGGTGATGCAAAATTCAAACCCATAGTATAAAAATTTTATTTGTTTTTCAAAAAATGAAGAAAGTGCGCCAATTAGCGAATGCGCTGTATGTAGTTCTGAACGGTACATGTACTTATTCCTCGGTTATTGGTCAGCCATATTGTTATGAAGCAATGAGACATATCGTGGAATAAAATCGTTTATATAGTGTAAAATGAATAAAACAGTACCAAACATGATATGCACAAGATAACTTTTCTTCTACTGTAGGGGGCGCTGCTTGCAGTCAGAATATGAAGAGGGTACAGCTCTTCAATTTGAGCTTTATTTCATTAAAATATATTCAGAAGTTTCGGAGATATAGCCTTAAATATACAGTAGTTAGGAAGAATGCACAACAATATAATATATATAAAAATGACATATGTTATATTGTTGAGATGTTGCCTAGCAACATATATATACCAATTAGTTGAGTTTAGAAGAAAAGTGAAGAAATTCGTGTTTGAAGACATACTTTTTCTACTTAGGATGAGTGTCACGTGGTCTCATCAATTCTGCAAGGGTTATATTGCTTCATGTATAACAACAGGTACTATCTTCATTTTTTAAAATTATTTGTTGCAATGTGTAGATTTTCTTACCATTTTATCATGTTTGTAATTCTTAGGTAGTATATTTGGTTCTTGTATGGAAAACATATACAGGGTGATGCAAAATTCATACCCATAGTTTAAAAATTTTATTTGTTTTTCAAAAAATGAAGAAAGTGCGCCAATTAGCGAATGCGCTGTATGTAGTTCTGAACGGTACATGTCCTTGTTCCTCGGTTGTCATTGGTCAGCCATATTGTTAAGAGGCAATGAGACATATCATGGAATAAAATCGTTTATATAGTGTAAAATGAATAAAACAGTACCAAACATGATATGCACAAGATAACTTTTCTTCTACTGTAGGGGGGCGCTGCTTGCAGTCAGAATATGAAGAGGGTACAGCTCTTCAATTTGAGCTTTATTTCATTAAAATATATTCAGAAGTTTCGGAGATATAGCCTTAAATATACAGTAGTTAGGAAGAATGCACAACAATATAATATATATAAAAATGACATATGTTATATTGTTGAGATGTTGCCTAACAACATATATATACCAATTAGTTGAGTTTAGAAGAAAAGTGAAGAAATTCGTGTTTGAAGACATACTTTTTCTACTTAGGATGAGTGTCACGTGGTCTCATCAATTCTGCAAGGGTTATATTGCTTCATGTATAACAACAGGTACTATCTTCATTTTTTAAAATTATTTGTTGCAATGTGTAGATTTTCTTACCATTTTATCATGTTTGTAATTCTTAGGTAGTATATTTGGTTCTTGTATGGAAAACATATACAGGGTGATGCAAAATTCATACCCATAGTTTAAAAATTTTATTTGTTTTTCAAAAAATGAAGAAAGTGCGCCAATTAGCGAATGCGCTGTATGTAGTTCTGAACGGTACATGTCCTTGTTCCTCGGTTGTCATTGGTCAGCCATATTGTTAAGAGGCAATGAGACATATCATGGAATAAAATCGTTTATATAGTGTAAAATGAATAAAACAGTACCAAACATGATATGCACAAGATAACTTTTCTTCTACTGTAGGGGGCGCTGCTTGCAGTCAGAATATGAAGAGGGTACAGCTCTTCAATTTGAGCTTTATTTCATTAAAATATATTCAGAAGTTTCGGAGATATAGCCTTAAATATACAGTAGTTAGGAAGAATGCACAACAATATAATATATATAAAAATGACATATGTTATATTGTTGAGATGTTGCCTAACAACATATATATACCAATTAGTTGAGTTTAGAAGAAAAGTGAAGAAATTCGTGTTTGAAGACATACTTTTTCTACTTAGGATGAGTGTCACGTGGTCTCATCAATTCTGCAAGGGTTATATTGCTTCATGTATAACAACAGGTACTATCTTCATTTTTTAAAATTTTTTGTTATAATGTGTAGATTTTCTTACCATTTTATCATGTTTGCAATTCTTAGGTAGTATATTTGGTTGTTGTATGGAAAACATATACAGGGTGATGCAAAATTCAAACCCATAGTATAAAAATTTTATTTGTTTTTCAAAAAATGAAGAAAGTGCGCCAATTAGCGAATGCGCTGTATGTAGTTCTGAACGGTACATGTACTTATTCCTCGGTTGTCATTGGTCAGCCATATTGTTATGAAGCAATGAGACATATCGTGGAATAAAATCGTTTATATAGTGTAAAATGAATAAAACAGTACCAAACATGATATGCACAAGATAACTTTTCTTCTACTGTAGGGGGCGCTGCTTGCAGTCAGAATATGAAGAGGGTACAGCTCTTCAATTTGAGCTTTATTTCATTAAAATATATTCAGAAGTTTCGGAGATATAGCCTTAAATATACAGTAGTTAGGAAGAATGCACAACAATATAATATATAAAAAAATGACATATGTTATATTGTTGAAATGTTGCCTGACAACATATATATACCAATTAGTTTAGTTTAGAAGAAAAGTGAAGAAATTCGTGTTTGAAGACATACTTTTTCTACTTAGGATGAGTGTCACGTGGTCTCATCAATTCTGCAAGGGTTATATTGCTTCATGTATAACAACAGGTACTATCTTCATTTTTTAAAATTTTTTGTTATAATGTGTAGATTTTCTTACCATTTTATCATGTTTGCAATTCTTAGGTAGTATATTTGGTTCTTGTATGGAAAACATATACAGGGTGATGCAAAATTCATACCCATAGTTTAAAAATTTTATTTGTTTTTCAAAAAATGAAGAAAGTGCGCCAATTAGCGAATGCGCTGTATGTAGTTCTGAACGGTACATGTCCTTGTTCCTCGGTTGTCATTGGTCAGCCATATTGTTAAGAGGCAATGAGACATATCATGGAATGAAATCGTTTATATAGTGTAAAATGAATAAAACAGTACCAAACATAATATGCACAAGGTAACTTTCCTTCCACAGTAGGGGGCGCTGCTTGCAGTCAGAATATGAAGAGGGTACAGCTCTTCAATTTGAGCTTTATTTCATTAAAATATATTCAGAAGTTTCAGAGATATAGCCTTAAATATACAGTAGTTAGGAAGAATGCACAACAATATAATATATAAAAAAATGACATATGTTATATTGTTGAAATGTTGCCTGACAACATATATATACCAATTAGTTTAGTTTAGAAGAAAAGTGAAGAAATTCGTGTTTGAAGACATACTTTTTCTACTTAGGATGAGTGTCACGTGGTCTCATCAATTCTGCAAGGGTTATATTGCTTCATGTATAACAACAGGTACTATCTTCATTTTTTAAAATTTTTTGTTATAATGTGTAGATTTTCTTACCATTTTATCATGTTTGCAATTCTTAGGTAGTATATTTGGTTGTTGTATGGAAAACATATACAGGGTGATGCAAAATTCAAACCCATAGTATAAAAATTTTATTTGTTTTTCAAAAAATGAAGAAAGTGCGCCAATTAGCGAATGCGCTGTATGTAGTTCTGAACGGTACATGTCCTTGTTCCTCGGTTGTCATTGGTCAGCCATATTGTTAAGAGGCAATGAGACATATCATGGAATAAAATCGTTTATATAGTGTAAAATGAATAAAACAGTACCAAACATGATATGCACAAGATAACTTTTCTTCTACTGTAGGGGGCGCTGCTTGCAGTCAGAATATGAAGAGGGTACAGCTCTTCAATTTGAGCTTTATTTCATTAAAATATATTCAGAAGTTTCGGAGATATAGCCTTAAATATACAGTAGTTAGGAAGAATGCACAACAATATAATATATATAAAAATGACATATGTTATATTGTTGAGATGTTGCCTAACAACATATATATACCAATTAGTTGAGTTTAGAAGAAAAGTGAAGAAATTCGTGTTTGAAGACATACTTTTTCTACTTAGGATGAGTGTCACGTGGTCTCATCAATTCTGCAAGGGTTATATTGCTTCATGTATAACAACAGGTACTATCTTCATTTTTTAAAATTATTTGTTGCAATGTGTAGATTTTCTTACCATTTTATCATGTTTGCAATTCTTAGGTAGTATATTTGGTTCTTGTATGGAAAACATATACAGGGTGATGCAAAATTCAAACCCATAGTATAAAAATTTTATTTGTTTTTCAAAAATGAAGAAAGTGCGCCAATTAGCGAATGCGCTGTATGTAGTTCTGAACGGTACATGTACTTATTCCTCGGTTGTCATTGGTCAGCCATATTGTTATGAAGCAATGAGACATATCGTGGAATAAAATCGTTTATATAGTGTAAAATGAATAAAACAGTACCAAACATGATATGCACAAGATAACTTTTCTTCTACTGTAGGGGGCGCTGCTTGCAGTCAGAATATGAAGAGGGTACAGCTCTTCAATTTGAGCTTTATTTCATTAAAATATATTCAGAAGTTTCGGAGATATAGCCTTAAATATACAGTAGTTAGGAAGAATGCACAACAATATAATATATATAAAAATGACATATGTTATATTGTTGAGATGTTGCCTAGCAACATATATATACCAATTAGTTGAGTTTAGAAGAAAAGTGAAGAAATTCGTGTTTGAAGACATACTTTTTCTACTTAGGATGAGTGTCACGTGGTCTCATCAATTCTGCAAGGGTTATATTGCTTCATGTATAACAACAGGTACTATCTTCATTTTTTAAAATTATTTGTTGCAATGTGTAGATTTTCTTACCATTTTATCATGTTTGTAATTCTTAGGTAGTATATTTGGTTCTTGTATGGAAAACATATACAGGGTGATGCAAAATTCATACCCATAGTTTAAAAATTTTATTTGTTTTTCAAAAAATGAAGAAAGTGCGCCAATTAGCGAATGCGCTGTATGTAGTTCTGAACGGTACATGTCCTTGTTCCTCGGTTGTCATTGGTCAGCCATATTGTTAAGAGGCAATGAGACATATCATGGAATAAAATCGTTTATATAGTGTAAAATGAATAAAACAGTACCAAACATGATATGCACAAGATAACTTTTCTTCTACTGTAGGGGGCGCTGCTTGCAGTCAGAATATGAAGAGGGTACAGCTCTTCAATTTGAGCTTTATTTCATTAAAATATATTCAGAAGTTTCGGAGATATAGCCTTAAATATACAGTAGTTAGGAAGAATGCACAACAATATAATATATATAAAAATGACATATGTTATATTGTTGAGATGTTGCCTAACAACATATATATACCAATTAGTTGAGTTTAGAAGAAAAGTGAAGAAATTCGTGTTTGAAGACATACTTTTTCTACTTAGGATGAGTGTCACGTGGTCTCATCAATTCTGCAAGGGTTATATTGCTTCATGTATAACAACAGGTACTATCTTCATTTTTTAAAATTATTTGTTGCAATGTGTAGATTTTCTTACCATTTTATCATGTTTGTAATTCTTAGGTAGTATATTTGGTTCTTGTATGGAAAACATATACAGGGTGATGCAAAATTCATACCCATAGTTTAAAAATTTTATTTGTTTTTCAAAAAATGAAGAAAGTGCGCCAATTAGCGAATGCGCTGTATGTAGTTCTGAACGGTACATGTCCTTGTTCCTCGGTTGTCATTGGTCAGCCATATTGTTAAGAGGCAATGAGACATATCATGGAATAAAATCGTTTATATAGTGTAAAATGAATAAAACAGTACCAAACATGATATGCACAAGATAACTTTTCTTCTACTGTAGGGGGCGCTGCTTGCAGTCAGAATATGAAGAGGGTACAGCTCTTCAATTTGAGCTTTATTTCATTAAAATATATTCAGAAGTTTCGGAGATATAGCCTTAAATATACAGTAGTTAGGAAGAATGCACAACAATATAATATATATAAAAATGACATATGTTATATTGTTGAGATGTTGCCTAACAACATATATATACCAATTAGTTGAGTTTAGAAGAAAAGTGAAGAAATTCGTGTTTGAAGACATACTTTTTCTACTTAGGATGAGTGTCACGTGGTCTCATCAATTCTGCAAGGGTTATATTGCTTCATGTATAACAACAGGTACTATCTTCATTTTTTAAAATTTTTTGTTATAATGTGTAGATTTTCTTACCATTTTATCATGTTTGCAATTCTTAGGTAGTATATTTGGTTGTTGTATGGAAAACATATACAGGGTGATGCAAAATTCAAACCCATAGTATAAAAATTTTATTTGTTTTTCAAAAAATGAAGAAAGTGCGCCAATTAGCGAATGCGCTGTATGTAGTTCTGAACGGTACATGTACTTATTCCTCGGTTGTCATTGGTCAGCCATATTGTTATGAAGCAATGAGACATATCGTGGAATAAAATCGTTTATATAGTGTAAAATGAATAAAACAGTACCAAACATGATATGCACAAGATAACTTTTCTTCTACTGTAGGGGGCGCTGCTTGCAGTCAGAATATGAAGAGGGTACAGCTCTTCAATTTGAGCTTTATTTCATTAAAATATATTCAGAAGTTTCGGAGATATAGCCTTAAATATACAGTAGTTAGGAAGAATGCACAACAATATAATATATAAAAAAATGACATATGTTATATTGTTGAAATGTTGCCTGACAACATATATATACCAATTAGTTTAGTTTAGAAGAAAAGTGAAGAAATTCGTGTTTGAAGACATACTTTTTCTACTTAGGATGAGTGTCACGTGGTCTCATCAATTCTGCAAGGGTTATATTGCTTCATGTATAACAACAGGTACTATCTTCATTTTTTAAAATTTTTTGTTATAATGTGTAGATTTTCTTACCATTTTATCATGTTTGCAATTCTTAGGTAGTATATTTGGTTCTTGTATGGAAAACATATACAGGGTGATGCAAAATTCATACCCATAGTTTAAAAATTTTATTTGTTTTTCAAAAAATGAAGAAAGTGCGCCAATTAGCGAATGCGCTGTATGTAGTTCTGAACGGTACATGTCCTTGTTCCTCGGTTGTCATTGGTCAGCCATATTGTTAAGAGGCAATGAGACATATCATGGAATGAAATCGTTTATATAGTGTAAAATGAATAAAACAGTACCAAACATAATATGCACAAGGTAACTTTCCTTCCACAGTAGGGGGCGCTGCTTGCAGTCAGAATATGAAGAGGGTACAGCTCTTCAATTTGAGCTTTATTTCATTAAAATATATTCAGAAGTTTCAGAGATATAGCCTTAAATATACAGTAGTTAGGAAGAATGCACAACAATATAATATATAAAAAAATGACATATGTTATATTGTTGAAATGTTGCCTGACAACATATATATACCAATTAGTTTAGTTTAGAAGAAAAGTGAAGAAATTCGTGTTTGAAGACATACTTTTTCTACTTAGGATGAGTGTCACGTGGTCTCATCAATTCTGCAAGGGTTATATTGCTTCATGTATAACAACAGGTACTATCTTCATTTTTTAAAATTTTTTGTTATAATGTGTAGATTTTCTTACCATTTTATCATGTTTGCAATTCTTAGGTAGTATATTTGGTTGTTGTATGGAAAACATATACAGGGTGATGCAAAATTCAAACCCATAGTATAAAAATTTTATTTGTTTTTCAAAAAATGAAGAAAGTGCGCCAATTAGCGAATGCGCTGTATGTAGTTCTGAACGGTACATGTCCTTGTTCCTCGGTTGTCATTGGTCAGCCATATTGTTAAGAGGCAATGAGACATATCATGGAATAAAATCGTTTATATAGTGTAAAATGAATAAAACAGTACCAAACATGATATGCACAAGATAACTTTTCTTCTACTGTAGGGGGCGCTGCTTGCAGTCAGAATATGAAGAGGGTACAGCTCTTCAATTTGAGCTTTATTTCATTAAAATATATTCAGAAGTTTCGGAGATATAGCCTTAAATATACAGTAGTTAGGAAGAATGCACAACAATATAATATATATAAAAATGACATATGTTATATTGTTGAGATGTTGCCTAACAACATATATATACCAATTAGTTGAGTTTAGAAGAAAAGTGAAGAAATTCGTGTTTGAAGACATACTTTTTCTACTTAGGATGAGTGTCACGTGGTCTCATCAATTCTGCAAGGGTTATATTGCTTCATGTATAACAACAGGTACTATCTTCATTTTTTAAAATTTTTTGTTATAATGTGTAGATTTTCTTACCATTTTATCATGTTTGTAATTCTTAGGTAGTATATTTGGTTGTTGTATGGAAAACATATACAGGGTGATGCAAAATTCAAACCCATAGTATAAAAATTTTATTTGTTTTTCAAAAAATGAAGAAAGTGCGCCAATTAGCGAATGCGCTGTATGTAGTTCTGAACGGTACATGTCCTTGTTCCTCGGTTGTCATTGGTCAGCCATATTGTTATGAAGCAATGAGACATATCGTGGAATAAAATCGTTTATATAGTGTAAAATGAATAAAACAGTACCAAACATGATATGCACAAGATAACTTTTCTTCTACTGTAGGGGGCGCTGCTTGCAGTCAGAATATGAAGAGGGTACAGCTCTTCAATTTGAGCTTTATTTCATTAAAATATATTCAGAAGTTTCGGAGATATAGCCTCAAATATATAAAGTAGTTAGGAAGAATGCACAACAATATAATATATATAAAAATGACATATGTTATATTGTTGAGATGTTGCCTAACAACATATATATACCAATTAGTTGAGTTTAGAAGAAAAGTGAAGAAATTCGTGTTTGAAGACATACTTTTTCTACTTAGGATGAGTGTCACGTGGTCTCATCAATTCTGCAAGGGTTATATTGCTTCATGTATAACAACAGGTACTATCTTCATTTTTTAAAATTATTTGTTGCAATGTGTAGATTTTCTTACCATTTTATCATGTTTGTAATTCTTAGGTAGTATATTTGGTTCTTGTATGGAAAACATATACAGGGTGATGCAAAATTCATACCCATAGTTTAAAAATTTTATTTGTTTTTCAAAAAATGAAGAAAGTGCGCCAATTAGCGAATGCGCTGTATGTAGTTCTGAACGGTACATGTCCTTGTTCCTCGGTTGTCATTGGTCAGCCATATTGTTAAGAGGCAATGAGACATATCATGGAATAAAATCGTTTATATAGTGTAAAATGAATAAAACAGTACCAAACATGATATGCACAAGATAACTTTTCTTCTACTGTAGGGGGCGCTGCTTGCAGTCAGAATATGAAGAGGGTACAGCTCTTCAATTTGAGCTTTATTTCATTAAAATATATTCAGAAGTTTCGGAGATATAGCCTTAAATATACAGTAGTTAGGAAGAATGCACAACAATATAATATATATAAAAATGACATATGTTATATTGTTGAGATGTTGCCTAACAACATATATATACCAATTAGTTGAGTTTAGAAGAAAAGTGAAGAAATTCGTGTTTGAAGACATACTTTTTCTACTTAGGATGAGTGTCACGTGGTCTCATCAATTCTGCAAGGGTTATATTGCTTCATGTATAACAACAGGTACTATCTTCATTTTTTAAAATTTTTTGTTATAATGTGTAGATTTTCTTACCATTTTATCATGTTTGTAATTCTTAGGTAGTATATTTGGTTGTTGTATGGAAAACATATACAGGGTGATGCAAAATTCAAACCCATAGTATAAAAATTTTATTTGTTTTTCAAAAAATGAAGAAAGTGCGCCAATTAGCGAATGCGCTGTATGTAGTTCTGAACGGTACATGTCCTTGTTCCTCGGTTGTCATTGGTCAGCCATATTGTTATGAAGCAATGAGACATATCGTGGAATAAAATCGTTTATATAGTGTAAAATGAATAAAACAGTACCAAACATGATATGCACAAGATAACTTTTCTTCTACTGTAGGGGGCGCTGCTTGCAGTCAGAATATGAAGAGGGTACAGCTCTTCAATTTGAGCTTTATTTCATTAAAATATATTCAGAAGTTTCGGAGATATAGCCTCAAATATATAAAGTAGTTAGGAAGAATGCACAACAATATAATATATATAAAAATGACATATGTTATATTGTTGAGATGTTGCCTAACAACATATATATACCAATTAGTTGAGTTTAGAAGAAAAGTGAAGAAATTCGTGTTTGAAGACATACTTTTTCTACTTAGGATGAGTGTCACGTGGTCTCATCAATTCTGCAAGGGTTATATTGCTTCATGTATAACAACAGGTACTATCTTCATTTTTTAAAATTATTTGTTGCAATGTGTAGATTTTCTTACCATTTTATCATGTTTGCAATTCTTAGGTAGTATATTTGGTTCTTGTATGGA
The DNA here is from genome assembly GCF_964235325.1 of Thermobia domestica. Lineage (NCBI taxonomy): Eukaryota > Metazoa > Arthropoda > Insecta > Zygentoma > Lepismatidae > Thermobia > Thermobia domestica. The sequence goes on from NW_027656771.1 coordinate 37,967, forward strand.
AAACATATACAGGGTGATGCAAAATTCATACCCATAGTTTAAAAATTTTATTTGTTTTTCAAAAAATGAAGAAAGTGCGCCAATTAGCGAATGCGCTGTATGTAGTTCTGAACGGTACATGTCCTTGTTCCTCGGTTTTCATTGGTCAGCCATATTGTTAAGAGGCAATGAGACATATCATGGAATAAAATCGTTTATATAGTGTAAAATGAATAAAACAGTACCAAACATGATATGCACAAGATAACTTTTCTTCTACTGTAGGGGGCGCTGCTTGCAGTCAGAATATGAAGAGGGTACAGCTCTTCAATTTGAGCTTTATTTCATTAAAATATATTCAGAAGTTTCGGAGATATAGCCTCAAATATATAAAGTAGTTAGGAAGAATGCACAACAATATAATATATATAAAAATGACATATGTTATATTGTTGAGATGTTGCCTAACAACATATATATACCAATTAGTTGAGTTTAGAAGAAAAGTGAAGAAATTCGTGTTTGAAGACATACTTTTTCTACTTAGGATGAGTGTCACGTGGTCTCATCAATTCTGCAAGGGTTATATTGCTTCATGTATAACAACAGGTACTATCTTCATTTTTTAAAATTATTTGTTGCAATGTGTAGATTTTCTTACCATTTTATCATGTTTGCAATTCTTAGGTAGTATATTTGGTTCTTGTATGGAAAACATATACAGGGTGATGCAAAATTCATACCCATAGTTTAAAAATTTTATTTGTTTTTCAAAAAATGAAGAAAGTGCGCCAATTAGCGAATGCGCTGTATGTAGTTCTGAACGGTACATGTCCTTGTTCCTCGGTTGTCATTGGTCAGCCATATTGTTAAGAGGCAATGAGACATATCATGGAATAAAATCGTTTATATAGTGTAAAATGAATAAAACAGTACCAAACATGATATGCACAAGATAACTTTTCTTCTACTGTAGGGGGCGCTGCTTGCAGTCAGAATATGAAGAGGGTACAGCTCTTCAATTTGAGCTTTATTTCATTAAAATATATTCAGAAGTTTCGGAGATATAGCCTCAAATATATAAAGTAGTTAGGAAGAATGCACAACAATATAATATATATAAAAATGACATATGTTATATTGTTGAGATGTTGCCTAACAACATATATATACCAATTAGTTGAGTTTAGAAGAAAAGTGAAGAAATTCGTGTTTGAAGACATACTTTTTCTACTTAGGATGAGTGTCACGTGGTCTCATCAATTCTGCAAGGGTTATATTGCTTCATGTATAACAACAGGTACTATCTTCATTTTTTAAAATTATTTGTTGCAATCTGTAGATTTTCTTACCATTTTATCATGTTTGCAATTCTTAGGTAGTATATTTGGTTCTTGTATGGAAAACATATACAGGGTGATGCAAAATTCAAACCCATAGTATAAAAATTTTATTTGTTTTTCAAAAAATGAAGAAAGTGCGCCAATTAGCGAATGCGCTGTATGTAGTTCTGAACGGTACATGTCCTTGTTCCTCGGTTGTCATTGGTCAGCCATATTGTTAAGAGGCAATGAGACATATCATGGAATGAAATCGTTTATATAGTGTAAAATGAATAAAACAGTACCAAACATGATATGCACAAGATAACTTTCCTTCTACAGTAGGGGGCGCTGCTTGCAGTCAGAATATGAAGAGGGTACAGCTCTTCAATTTGAGCTTTATTTCATTAAAATATATTCAGAAGTTTCGGAGATATTGCCTTAAATATACAGTAGTTAGGAAGAATGCACAACAATATAATATATATAAAAATGACATATGTTATATTGTTGAGATGTTGCCTAACAACATATATATACCAATTAGTTGAGTTTAGAAGAAAAGTGAAGAAATTCGTGTTTGAAGACTTACTTTTTCTACTTAGGATGAGTGTCACGTGGTCTCATCAATCCTGCAAGGGTTATATTGCTTCATGTATAACAACAGGTACTATCTTCATTTTTTAAAATTATTTGTTGCAATGTGTAGATTTTCTTACCATTTTATCATGTTTGTAATTCTTAGGTAGTATATTTGGTTCTTGTATGGAAAACATATACAGGGTGATGCAAAATTCATACCCATAGTTTAAAAATTTTATTTGTTTTTCAAAAAATGAAGAAAGTGCGCCAATTAGCGAATGCGCTGTATGTAGTTCTGAACGGTACATGTCCTTGTTCCTCGGTTGTCATTGGTCAGCCATATTGTTAAGAGGCAATGAGACATATCATGGAATGAAATCGTTTATATAGTGTAAAATGAATAAAACAGTACCAAACATGATATGCACAAGATAACTTTTCTTCTACTGTAGGGGGCGCTGCTTGCAGTCAGAATATGAAGAGGGTACAGCTCTTCAATTTGAGCTTTATTTCATTAAAATATATTCAGAAGTTTCGGAGATATAGCCTCAAATATATAAAGTAGTTAGGAAGAATGCACAACAATATAATATATATATAAAAATGACATATGTTATATTGTTGAGATGTTGCCTAACAACATATATATACCAATTAGTTGAGTTTAGAAGAAAAGTGAAGAAATTCGTGTTTGAAGACATACTTTTTCTACTTAGGATGAGTGTCACGTGGTCTCATCAATTCTGCAAGGGTTATATTGCTTCATGTATAACAACAGGTACTATCTTCATTTTTTAAAATTATTTGTTGCAATGTGTAGATTTTCTTACCATTTTATCATGTTTGTAATTCTTAGGTAGTATATTTGGTTCTTGTATGGAAAACATATACAGGGTGATGCAAAATTCATACCCATAGTTTAAAAATTTTATTTGTTTTTCAAAAAATGAAGAAAGTGCGCCAATTAGCGAATGCGCTGTATGTAGTTCTGAACGGTACATGTCCTTGTTCCTCGGTTGTCATTGGTCAGCCATATTGTTAAGAGGCAATGAGACATATCATGGAATAAAATCGTTTATATAGTGTAAAATGAATAAAACAGTACCAAACATGATATGCACAAGATAACTTTTCTTCTACTGTAGGGGGCGCTGCTTGCAGTCAGAATATGAAGAGGGTACAGCTCTTCAATTTGAGCTTTATTTCATTAAAATATATTCAGAAGTTTCGGAGATATAGCCTTAAATATACAGTAGTTAGGAAGAATGCACAACAATATAATATATATAAAAATGACATATTGTTGAGATGTTGCCTAACAACATATATATACCAATTAGTTGAGTTTAGAAGAAAAGTGAAGAAATTCGTGTTTGAAGACATACTTTTTCTACTTAGGATGAGTGTCACGTGGTCTCATCAATTCTGCAAGGGTTATATTGCTTCATGTATAACAACAGGTACTATCTTCATTTTTTAAAATTATTTGTTGCAATGTGTAGATTTTCTTACCATTTTATCATGTTTGCAATTCTTAGGTAGTATATTTGGTTCTTGTATGGAAAACATATACAGGGTGATGCAAAATTCAAACCCATAGTATAAAAATTTTATTTGTTTTTCAAAAAATGAAGAAAGTGCGCCAATTAGCGAATGCGCTGTATGTAGTTCTGAACGGTACATGTCCTTGTTCCTCGGTTGTCATTGGTCAGCCATATTGTTAAGAGGCAATGAGACATATCATGGAATGAAATCGTTTATATAGTGTAAAATGAATAAAACAGTACCAAACATGATATGCACAAGATAACTTTCCTTTTACAGTAGGGGGCGCTGCTTGCAGTCAGAATATGAAGAGGGTACAGCTCTTCAATTTGAGCTTTATTTCATTAAAATATATTCAGAAGTTTCGGAGATATTGCCTTAAATATACAGTACTTAGGAAGAATGCACAACAATATAATATATATAAAAATGACATATGTTATATTGTTGAGATGTTGCCTAACAACATATATATACCAATTAGTTGAGTTTAGAAGAAAAGTGAAGAAATTCGTGTTTGAAGACTTACTTTTTCTACTTAGGATGAGTGTCACGTGGTCTCATCAATTCTGCAAGGGTTATATTGCTTCATGTATAACAACAGGTACTATCTTCATTTTTTAAAATTATTTGTTGCAATGTGTAGATTTTCTTACCATTTTATCATGTTTGTAATTCTTAGGTAGTATATTTGGTTCTTGTATGGAAAACATATACAGGGTGATGCAAAATTCATACCCATAGTTTAAAAATTTTATTTGTTTTTCAAAAAATGAAGAAAGTGCGCCAATTAGCGAATGCGCTGTATGTAGTTCTGAACGGTACATGTCCTTGTTCCTCGGTTGTCATTGGTCAGCCATATTGTTAAGAGGCAATGAGACATATCATGGAATGAAATCGTTTATATAGTGTAAAATGAATAAAACAGTACCAAACATGATATGCACAAGATAACTTTCCTTCTACAGTAGGGGGCGCTGCTTGCAGTCAGAATATGAAGAGGGTACAGCTCTTCAATTTGAGCTTTATTTCATTAAAATATATTCAGAAGTTTCAGAGATATAGCCTTAAATATACAGTAGTTAGGAAGAATGCACAACAATATAATATATAAAAAAATGACATATGTTATATTGTTGAAATGTTGCCTGACAACATATATATACCAATTAGTTGAGTTTAGAAGAAAAGTGAAGAAATTCGTATTTGAAGACATACTTTTTCTACTTAGGATGAGTGTCACGTGGTCTCATCAATTCTGCAAGGGTTATATTGCTTCATGTATAACAACAGGTACTATCTTCATTTTTTAAAATTTTTTGTTATAATGTGTAGATTTTCTTACCATTTTATCATGTTTGCAATTCTTAGGTAGTATATTTGGTTGTTGTATGGAAAACATATACAGGGTGATGCAAAATTCAAACCCATAGTATAAAAATTTTATTTGTTTTTCAAAAAATGAAGAAAGTGCGCCAATTAGCGAATGCGCTGTATGTAGTTCTGAACGGTACATGTCCTTGTTCCTCGGTTGTCATTGGTCAGCCATATTGTTAAGAGGCAATGAGACATATCATGGAATGAAATCGTTTATATAGTGTAAAATGAATAAAACAGTACCAAACATGATATGCACAAGATAACTTTCCTTCTACAGTAGGGGGCGCTGCTTGCAGTCAGAATATGAAGAGGGTACAGCTCTTCAATTTGAGCTTTATTTCATTAAAATATATTCAGAAGTTTCGGAGATATTGCCTTAAATATACAGTAGTTAGGAAGAATGCACAACAATATAATATATATAAAAATGACATATGTTATATTGTTGAGATGTTGCCTAACAACATATATATACCAATTAGTTGAGTTTAGAAGAAAAGTGAAGAAATTCGTGTTTGAAGACTTACTTTTTCTACTTAGGATGAGTGTCACGTGGTCTCATCAATCCTGCAAGGGTTATATTGCTTCATGTATAACAACAGGTACTATCTTCATTTTTTAAAATTATTTGTTGCAATGTGTAGATTTTCTTACCATTTTATCATGTTTGTAATTCTTAGGTAGTATATTTGGTTCTTGTATGGAAAACATATACAGGGTGATGCAAAATTCATACCCATAGTTTAAAAATTTTATTTGTTTTTCAAAAAATGAAGAAAGTGCGCCAATTAGCGAATGCGCTGTATGTAGTTCTGAACGGTACATGTCCTTGTTCCTCGGTTGTCATTGGTCAGCCATATTGTTAAGAGGCAATGAGACATATCATGGAATGAAATCGTTTATATAGTGTAAAATGAATAAAACAGTACCAAACATGATATGCACAAGATAACTTTTCTTCTACTGTAGGGGGCGCTGCTTGCAGTCAGAATATGAAGAGGGTACAGCTCTTCAATTTGAGCTTTATTTCATTAAAATATATTCAGAAGTTTCGGAGATATAGCCTCAAATATATAAAGTAGTTAGGAAGAATGCACATCAATATAATATATATATAAAAATGACATATGTTATATTGTTGAGATGTTGCCTAACAACATATATATACCAATTAGTTGAGTTTAGAAGAAAAGTGAAGAAATTCGTGTTTGAAGACATACTTTTTCTACTTAGGATGAGTGTCACGTGGTCTCATCAATTCTGCAAGGGTTATATTGCTTCATGTATAACAACAGGTACTATCTTCATTTTTTAAAATTATTTGTTGCAATGTGTAGATTTTCTTACCATTTTATCATGTTTGTAATTCTTAGGTAGTATATTTGGTTCTTGTATGGAAAACATATACAGGGTGATGCAAAATTCATACCCATAGTTTAAAAATTTTATTTGTTTTTCAAAAAATGAAGAAAGTGCGCCAATTAGCGAATGCGCTGTATGTAGTTCTGAACGGTACATGTCCTTGTTCCTCGGTTGTCATTGGTCAGCCATATTGTTAAGAGGCAATGAGACATATCATGGAATGAAATCGTTTATATAGTGTAAAATGAATAAAACAGTACCAAACATGATATGCACAAGATAACTTTCCTTCTACAGTAGGGGGCGCTGCTTGCAGTCAGAATATGAAGAGGGTACAGCTCTTCAATTTGAGCTTTATTTCATTAAAATATATTCAGAAGTTTCAGAGATATAGCCTTAAATATACAGTAGTTAGGAAGAATGCACAACAATATAATATATATAAAAATGACATATGTTATATTGTTGAGATGTTGCCTAACAACATATATATACCAATTAGTTGAGTTTAGAAGAAAAGTGAAGAAATTCGTGTTTGAAGACTTACTTTTTCTACTTAGGATGAGTGTCACGTGGTCTCATCAATCCTGCAAGGGTTATATTGCTTCATGTATAACAACAGGTACTATCTTCATTTTTTAAAATTATTTGTTGCAATGTGTAGATTTTCTTACCATTTTATCATGTTTGTAATTCTTAGGTAGTATATTTGGTTCTTGTATGGAAAACATATACAGGGTGATGCAAAATTCATACCCATAGTTTAAAAATTTTATTTGTTTTTCAAAAAATGAAGAAAGTGCGCCAATTAGCGAATGCGCTGTATGTAGTTCTGAACGGTACATGTCCTTGTTCCTCGGTTGTCATTGGTCAGCCATATTGTTAAGAGGCAATGAGACATATCATGGAATGAAATCGTTTATATAGTGTAAAATGAATAAAACAGTACCAAACATGATATGCACAAGATAACTTTTCTTCTACTGTAGGGGGCGCTGCTTGCAGTCAGAATATGAAGAGGGTACAGCTCTTCAATTTGAGCTTTATTTCATTAAAATATATTCAGAAGTTTCGGAGATATAGCCTCAAATATATAAAGTAGTTAGGAAGAATGCACAACAATATAATATATATAAAAATGACATATGTTATATTGTTGAGATGTTGCCTAACAACATATATATACCAATTAGTTGAGTTTAGAAGAAAAGTGAAGAAATTCGTGTTTGAAGACATACTTTTTCTACTTAGGATGAGTGTCACGTGGTCTCATCAATTCTGCAAGGGTTATATTGCTTCATGTATAACAACAGGTACTATCTTCATTTTTTAAAATTATTTGTTGCAATCTGTAGATTTTCTTACCATTTTATCATGTTTGCAATTCTTAGGTAGTATATTTGGTTCTTGTATGGAAAACATATACAGGGTGATGCAAAATTCAAACCCATAGTATAAAAATTTTATTTGTTTTTCAAAAAATGAAGAAAGTGCGCCAATTAGCGAATGCGCTGTATGTAGTTCTGAACGGTACATGTCCTTGTTCCTCGGTTGTCATTGGTCAGCCATATTGTTAAGAGGCAATGAGACATATCATGGAATGAAATCGTTTATATAGTGTAAAATGAATAAAACAGTACCAAACATGATATGCACAAGATAACTTTCCTTCTACAGTAGGGGGCGCTGCTTGCAGTCAGAATATGAAGAGGGTACAGCTCTTCAATTTGAGCTTTATTTCATTAAAATATATTCAGAAGTTTCAGAGATATAGCCTTAAATATACAGTAGTTAGGAAGAATGCACAACAATATAATATATATAAAAATGACATATGTTATATTGTTGAGATGTTGCCTAACAACATATATATACCAATTAGTTGAGTTTAGAAGAAAAGTGAAGAAATTCGTGTTTGAAGACTTACTTTTTCTACTTAGGATGAGTGTCACGTGGTCTCATCAATCCTGCAAGGGTTATATTGCTTCATGTATAACAACAGGTACTATCTTCATTTTTTAAAATTATTTGTTGCAATGTGTAGATTTTCTTACCATTTTATCATGTTTGTAATTCTTAGGTAGTATATTTGGTTCTTGTATGGAAAACATATACAGGGTGATGCAAAATTCATACCCATAGTTTAAAAATTTTATTTGTTTTTCAAAAAATGAAGAAAGTGCGCCAATTAGCGAATGCGCTGTATGTAGTTCTGAACGGTACATGTCCTTGTTCCTCGGTTGTCATTGGTCAGCCATATTGTTAAGAGGCAATGAGACATATCATGGAATGAAATCGTTTATATAGTGTAAAATGAATAAAACAGTACCAAACATGATATGCACAAGATAACTTTTCTTCTACTGTAGGGGGCGCTGCTTGCAGTCAGAATATGAAGAGGGTACAGCTCTTCAATTTGAGCTTTATTTCATTAAAATATATTCAGAAGTTTCGGAGATATAGCCTCAAATATATAAAGTAGTTAGGAAGAATGCACAACAATATAATATATATAAAAATGACATATGTTATATTGTTGAGATGTTGCCTAACAACATATATATACCAATTAGTTGAGTTTAGAAGAAAAGTGAAGAAATTCGTGTTTGAAGACATACTTTTTCTACTTAGGATGAGTGTCACGTGGTCTCATCAATTCTGCAAGGGTTATATTGCTTCATGTATAACAACAGGTACTATCTTCATTTTTTAAAATTATTTGTTGCAATCTGTAGATTTTCTTACCATTTTATCATGTTTGCAATTCTTAGGTAGTATATTTGGTTCTTGTATGGAAAACATATACAGGGTGATGCAAAATTCATACCCATAGTTTAAAAATTTTATTTGTTTTTCAAAAAATGAAGAAAGTGCGCCAATTAGCGAATGCGCTGTATGTAGTTCTGAACGGTACATGTCCTTGTTCCTCGGTTGTCATTGGTCAGCCATATTGTTAAGAGGCAATGAGACATATCATGGAATGAAATCGTTTATATAGTGTAAAATGAATAAAACAGTACCAAACATGATATGCACAAGATAACTTTTCTTCTACTGTAGGGGGCGCTGCTTGCAGTCAGAATATGAAGAGGGTACAGCTCTTCAATTTGAGCTTTATTTCATTAAAATATATTCAGAAGTTTCGGAGATATAGCCTCAAATATATAAAGTAGTTAGGAAGAATGCACAACAATATAATATATATATAAAAATGACATATGTTATATTGTTGAGATGTTGCCTAACAACATATATATACCAATTAGTTGAGTTTAGAAGAAAAGTGAAGAAATTCGTGTTTGAAGACATACTTTTTCTACTTAGGATGAGTGTCACGTGGTCTCATCAATTCTGCAAGGGTTATATTGCTTCATGTATAACAACAGGTACTATCTTCATTTTTTAAAATTATTTGTTGCAATGTGTAGATTTTCTTACCATTTTATCATGTTTGTAATTCTTAGGTAGTATATTTGGTTCTTGTATGGAAAACATATACAGGGTGATGCAAAATTCATACCCATAGTTTAAAAATTTTATTTGTTTTTCAAAAAATGAAGAAAGTGCGCCAATTAGCGAATGCGCTGTATGTAGTTCTGAACGGTACATGTCCTTGTTCCTCGGTTGTCATTGGTCAGCCATATTGTTAAGAGGCAATGAGACATATCATGGAATAAAATCGTTTATATAGTGTAAAATGAATAAAACAGTACCAAACATGATATGCACAAGATAACTTTTCTTCTACTGTAGGGGGCGCTGCTTGCAGTCAGAATATGAAGAGGGTACAGCTCTTCAATTTGAGCTTTATTTCATTAAAATATATTCAGAAGTTTCGGAGATATAGCCTTAAATATACAGTAGTTAGGAAGAATGCACAACAATATAATATATATAAAAATGACATATTGTTGAGATGTTGCCTAACAACATATATATACCAATTAGTTGAGTTTAGAAGAAAAGTGAAGAAATTCGTGTTTGAAGACATACTTTTTCTACTTAGGATGAGTGTCACGTGGTCTCATCAATTCTGCAAGGGTTATATTGCTTCATGTATAACAACAGGTACTATCTTCATTTTTTAAAATTATTTGTTGCAATGTGTAGATTTTCTTACCATTTTATCATGTTTGCAATTCTTAGGTAGTATATTTGGTTCTTGTATGGAAAACATATACAGGGTGATGCAAAATTCAAACCCATAGTATAAAAATTTTATTTGTTTTTCAAAAAATGAAGAAAGTGCGCCAATTAGCGAATGCGCTGTATGTAGTTCTGAACGGTACATGTCCTTGTTCCTCGGTTGTCATTGGTCAGCCATATTGTTAAGAGGCAATGAGACATATCATGGAATGAAATCGTTTATATAGTGTAAAATGAATAAAACAGTACCAAACATGATATGCACAAGATAACTTTCCTTTTACAGTAGGGGGCGCTGCTTGCAGTCAGAATATGAAGAGGGTACAGCTCTTCAATTTGAGCTTTATTTCATTAAAATATATTCAGAAGTTTCGGAGATATTGCCTTAAATATACAGTACTTAGGAAGAATGCACAACAATATAATATATATAAAAATGACATATGTTATATTGTTGAGATGTTGCCTAACAACATATATATACCAATTAGTTGAGTTTAGAAGAAAAGTGAAGAAATTCGTGTTTGAAGACTTACTTTTTCTACTTAGGATGAGTGTCACGTGGTCTCATCAATTCTGCAAGGGTTATATTGCTTCATGTATAACAACAGGTACTATCTTCATTTTTTAAAATTATTTGTTGCAATGTGTAGATTTTCTTACCATTTTATCATGTTTGTAATTCTTAGGTAGTATATTTGGTTCTTGTATGGAAAACATATACAGGGTGATGCAAAATTCATACCCATAGTTTAAAAATTTTATTTGTTTTTCAAAAAATGAAGAAAGTGCGCCAATTAGCGAATGCGCTGTATGTAGTTCTGAACGGTACATGTCCTTGTTCCTCGGTTGTCATTGGTCAGCCATATTGTTAAGAGGCAATGAGACATATCATGGAATGAAATCGTTTATATAGTGTAAAATGAATAAAACAGTACCAAACATGATATGCACAAGATAACTTTCCTTCTACAGTAGGGGGCGCTGCTTGCAGTCAGAATATGAAGAGGGTACAGCTCTTCAATTTGAGCTTTATTTCATTAAAATATATTCAGAAGTTTCAGAGATATAGCCTTAAATATACAGTAGTTAGGAAGAATGCACAACAATATAATATATAAAAAAATGACATATGTTATATTGTTGAAATGTTGCCTGACAACATATATATACCAATTAGTTGAGTTTAGAAGAAAAGTGAAGAAATTCGTATTTGAAGACATACTTTTTCTACTTAGGATGAGTGTCACGTGGTCTCATCAATTCTGCAAGGGTTATATTGCTTCATGTATAACAACAGGTACTATCTTCATTTTTTAAAATTTTTTGTTATAATGTGTAGATTTTCTTACCATTTTATCATGTTTGCAATTCTTAGGTAGTATATTTGGTTGTTGTATGGAAAACATATACAGGGTGATGCAAAATTCAAACCCATAGTATAAAAATTTTATTTGTTTTTCAAAAAATGAAGAAAGTGCGCCAATTAGCGAATGCGCTGTATGTAGTTCTGAACGGTACATGTCCTTGTTCCTCGGTTGTCATTGGTCAGCCATATTGTTAAGAGGCAATGAGACATATCATGGAATGAAATCGTTTATATAGTGTAAAATGAATAAAACAGTACCAAACATGATATGCACAAGATAACTTTCCTTCTACAGTAGGGGGCGCTGCTTGCAGTCAGAATATGAAGAGGGTACAGCTCTTCAATTTGAGCTTTATTTCATTAAAATATATTCAGAAGTTTCGGAGATATTGCCTTAAATATACAGTAGTTAGGAAGAATGCACAACAATATAATATATATAAAAATGACATATGTTATATTGTTGAGATGTTGCCTAACAACATATATATACCAATTAGTTGAGTTTAGAAGAAAAGTGAAGAAATTCGTGTTTGAAGACTTACTTTTTCTACTTAGGATGAGTGTCACGTGGTCTCATCAATCCTGCAAGGGTTATATTGCTTCATGTATAACAACAGGTACTATCTTCATTTTTTAAAATTATTTGTTGCAATGTGTAGATTTTCTTACCATTTTATCATGTTTGTAATTCTTAGGTAGTATATTTGGTTCTTGTATGGAAAACATATACAGGGTGATGCAAAATTCATACCCATAGTTTAAAAATTTTATTTGTTTTTCAAAAAATGAAGAAAGTGCGCCAATTAGCGAATGCGCTGTATGTAGTTCTGAACGGTACATGTCCTTGTTCCTCGGTTGTCATTGGTCAGCCATATTGTTAAGAGGCAATGAGACATATCATGGAATGAAATCGTTTATATAGTGTAAAATGAATAAAACAGTACCAAACATGATATGCACAAGATAACTTTTCTTCTACTGTAGGGGGCGCTGCTTGCAGTCAGAATATGAAGAGGGTACAGCTCTTCAATTTGAGCTTTATTTCATTAAAATATATTCAGAAGTTTCGGAGATATAGCCTCAAATATATAAAGTAGTTAGGAAGAATGCACATCAATATAATATATATATAAAAATGACATATGTTATATTGTTGAGATGTTGCCTAACAACATATATATACCAATTAGTTGAGTTTAGAAGAAAAGTGAAGAAATTCGTGTTTGAAGACATACTTTTTCTACTTAGGATGAGTGTCACGTGGTCTCATCAATTCTGCAAGGGTTATATTGCTTCATGTATAACAACAGGTACTATCTTCATTTTTTAAAATTATTTGTTGCAATGTGTAGATTTTCTTACCATTTTATCATGTTTGTAATTCTTAGGTAGTATATTTGGTTCTTGTATGGAAAACATATACAGGGTGATGCAAAATTCATACCCATAGTTTAAAAATTTTATTTGTTTTTCAAAAAATGAAGAAAGTGCGCCAATTAGCGAATGCGCTGTATGTAGTTCTGAACGGTACATGTCCTTGTTCCTCGGTTGTCATTGGTCAGCCATATTGTTAAGAGGCAATGAGACATATCATGGAATGAAATCGTTTATATAGTGTAAAATGAATAAAACAGTACCAAACATGATATGCACAAGATAACTTTCCTTCTACAGTAGGGGGCGCTGCTTGCAGTCAGAATATGAAGAGGGTACAGCTCTTCAATTTGAGCTTTATTTCATTAAAATATATTCAGAAGTTTCAGAGATATAGCCTTAAATATACAGTAGTTAGGAAGAATGCACAACAATATAATATATAAAAAAATGACATATGTTATATTGTTGAAATGTTGCCTGACAACATATATATACCAATTAGTTGAGTTTAGAAGAAAAGTGAAGAAATTCGTATTTGAAGACATACTTTTTCTACTTAGGATGAGTGTCACGTGGTCTCATCAATTCTGCAAGGGTTATATTGCTTCATGTATAACAACAGGTACTATCTTCATTTTTTAAAATTTTTTGTTATAATGTGTAGATTTTCTTACCATTTTATCATGTTTGCAATTCTTAGGTAGTATATTTGGTTGTTGTATGGAAAACATATACAGGGTGATGCAAAATTCAAACCCATAGTATAAAAATTTTATTTGTTTTTCAAAAAATGAAGAAAGTGCGCCAATTAGCGAATGCGCTGTATGTAGTTCTGAACGGTACATGTCCTTGTTCCTCGGTTGTCATTGGTCAGCCATATTGTTAAGAGGCAATGAGACATATCATGGAATAAAATCGTTTATATAGTGTAAAATGAATAAAACAGTACCAAACATGATATGCACAAGATAACTTTTCTTCTACTGTAGGGGGCGCTGCTTGCAGTCAGAATATGAAGAGGGTACAGCTCTTCAATTTGAGCTTTATTTCATTAAAATATATTCAGAAGTTTCGGAGATATAGCCTTAAATATACAGTAGTTAGGAAGAATGCACAACAATATAATATATATAAAAATGACATATGTTATATTGTTGAGATGTTGCCTAACAACATATATATACCAATTAGTTGAGTTTAGAAGAAAAGTAAAGAATATCGTGTTTGAAGACATACTTTTTCTACTTAGGATGAGTGTCACGTGGTCTCATCAATTCTGCAAGGGTTATATTGCTTCATGTATAACAACAGGTACTATCTTCATTTTTTAAAATTATTTGTTGCAATGTGTAGATTTTCTTACCATTTTATCATGTTTGTAATTCTTAGGTAGTATATTTGGTTCTTGTATGGAAAACATATACAGGGTGATGCAAAATTCATACCCATAGTTTAAAAATTATATTTGTTTTTCAAAAAATGAAGAAAGTGCGCCAATTAGCGAATGCGCTGTATGTAGTTCTGAACGGTACATGTCCTTGTTCCTCGGTTGTCATTGGTCAGCCATATTGTTAAGAGGCAATGAGACATATCATGGAATGAAATCGTTTATATAGTGTAAAATGAATAAAACAGTACCAAACATAATATGCACAAGATAACTTTCCTTCCACAGTAGGGGGCGCTGCTTGCAGTCAGAATATGAAGAGGGTACAGCTCTTCAATTTGAGCTTTATTTCATTAAAATATATTCAGAAGTTTCAGAGATATAGCCTTAAATATACAGTAGTTAGGAAGAATGCACAACAATATAATATATAAAAAAATGACATATGTTATATTGTTGAAATGTTGCCTGACAACATATATATACCAATTAGTTTAGTTTAGAAGAAAAGTGAAGAAATTCGTGTTTGAAGACATACTTTTTCTACTTAGGATGAGTGTCACGTGGTCTCATCAATTCTGCAAGGGTTATATTGCTTCATGTATAACAACAGGTACTATCTTCATTTTTTAAAATTTTTTGTTATAATGTGTAGATTTTCTTACCATTTTATCATGTTTGCAATTCTTAGGTAGTATATTTGGTTGTTGTATGGAAAACATATACAGGGTGATGCAAAATTCAAACCCATAGTATAAAAATTTTATTTGTTTTTCAAAAAATGAAGAAAGTGCGCCAATTAGCGAATGCGCTGTATGTAGTTCTGAACGGTACATGTCCTTGTTCCTCGGTTGTCATTGGTCAGCCATATTGTTAAGAGGCAATGAGACATATCATGGAATAAAATCGTTTATATAGTGTAAAATGAATAAAACAGTACCAAACATGATATGCACAAGATAACTTTTCTTCTACTGTAGGGGGCGCTGCTTGCAGTCAGAATATGAAGAGGGTACAGCTCTTCAATTTGAGCTTTATTTCATTAAAATATATTCAGAAGTTTCGGAGATATAGCCTCAAATATATAAAGTAGTTAGGAAGAATGCACAACAATATAATATATATAAAAATGACATATGTTATATTGTTGAGATGTTGCCTAACAACATATATATACCAATTAGTTGAGTTTAGAAGAA
Source organism: Thermobia domestica (assembly GCF_964235325.1). Lineage (NCBI taxonomy): Eukaryota > Metazoa > Arthropoda > Insecta > Zygentoma > Lepismatidae > Thermobia > Thermobia domestica. The sequence continues at coordinate 53,618 of NW_027656771.1, forward strand.
AAGTGAAGAAATTCGTGTTTGAAGACATACTTTTTCTACTTAGGATGAGTGTCACGTGGTCTCATCAATTCTGCAAGGGTTATATTGCTTCATGTATAACAACAGGTACTATCTTCATTTTTTAAAATTATTTGTTGCAATGTGTAGATTTTCTTACCATTTTATCATGTTTGCAATTCTTAGGTAGTATATTTGGTTCTTGTATGGAAAACATATACAGGGTGATGCAAAATTCATACCCATAGTATAAAAATTTTATTTGTTTTTCAAAAAATGAAGAAAGTGCGCCAATTAGCGAATGCGCTGTATGTAGTTCTGAACGGTACATGTCCTTGTTCCTCGGTTGTCATTGGTCAGCCATATTGTTAAGAGGCAATGAGACATATCATGGAATAAAATCGTTTATATAGTGTAAAATGAATAAAACAGTACCAAACATGATATGCACAAGATAACTTTTCTTCTACTGTAGGGGGCGCTGCTTGCAGTCAGAATATGAAGAGGGTACAGCTCTTCAATTTGAGCTTTATTTCATTAAAATATATTCAGAAGTTTCGGAGATATAGCCTTAAATATACAGTAGTAAGGAAGAATGCACAACAATATAATATATATAAAAATGACATATGTTATATTGTTGAGATGTTGCCTAACAACATATATATACCAATTAGTTGAGTTTAGAAGAAAAGTGAAGAAATTCGTGTTTGAAGACATACTTTTTCTACTTAGGATGAGTGTCACGTGGTCTCATCAATTCTGCAAGGGTTATATTGCTTCATGTATAACAACAGGTACTATCTTCATTTTTTAAAATTATTTGTTGCAATGTGTAGATTTTCTTACCATTTTATCATGTTTGTAATTCTTAGGTAGTATATTTGGTTCTTGTATGGAAAACATATACAGGGTGATGCAAAATTCATACCCATAGTTTAAAAATTTTATTTGTTTTTCAAAAAATGAAGAAAGTGCGCCAATTAGCGAATGCGCTGTATGTAGTTCTGAACGGTACATGTCCTTGTTCCTCGGTTGTCATTGGTCAGCCATATTGTTAAGAGGCAATGAGACATATCATGGAATAAAATCGTTTATATAGTGTAAAATGAATAAAACAGTACCAAACATGATATGCACAAGATAACTTTTCTTCTACTGTAGGGGGCGCTGCTTGCAGTCAGAATATGAAGAGGGTACAGCTCTTCAATTTGAGCTTTATTTCATTAAAATATATTCAGAAGTTTCGGAGATATAGCCTTAAATATACAGTAGTTAGGAAGAATGCACAACAATATAATATATATAAAAATGACATATTGTTGAGATGTTGCCTAACAACATATATATACCAATTAGTTGAGTTTAGAAGAAAAGTGAAGAAATTCGTGTTTGAAGACATACTTTTTCTACTTAGAATGAGTGTCACGTGGTCTCATCAATTCTGCAAGGGTTATATTGCTTCATGTATAACAACAGGTACTATCTTCATTTTTTAAAATTATTTGTTGCAATGTGTAGATTTTCTTACCATTTTATCATGTTTGCAATTCTTAGGTAGTATATTTGGTTCTTGTATGGAAAACATATACAGGGTGATGCAAAATTCAAACCCATAGTATAAAAATTTTATTTGTTTTTCAAAAAATGAAGAAAGTGCGCCAATTAGCGAATGCGCTGTATGTAGTTCTGAACGGTACATGTCCTTGTTCCTCGGTTGTCATTGGTCAGCCATATTGTTAAGAGGCAATGAGACATATCATGGAATGAAATCGTTTATATAGTGTAAAATGAATAAAACAGTACCAAACATGATATGCACAAGATAACTTTCCTTCTACAGTAGGGGGCGCTGCTTGCAGTCAGAATATGAAGAGGGTACAGCTCTTCAATTTGAGCTTTATTTCATTAAAATATATTCAGAAGTTTCGGAGATATTGCCTTAAATATACAGTAGTTAGGAAGAATGCACAACAATATAATATATATAAAAATGACATATGTTATATTGTTGAGATGTTGCCTAACAACATATATATACCAATTAGTTGAGTTTAGAAGAAAAGTGAAGAAATTCGTGTTTGAAGACTTACTTTTTCTACTTAGGATGAGTGTCACGTGGTCTCATCAATTCTGCAAGGGTTATATTGCTTCATGTATAACAACAGGTACTATCTTCATTTTTTAAAATTATTTGTTGCAATGTGTAGATTTTCTTACCATTTTATCATGTTTGTAATTCTTAGCAGGTATATTTGGTTCTTGTATGGAAAACATATACAGGGTGATGCAAAATTCATACCCATAGTTTAAAAATTTTATTTGTTTTTCAAAAAATGAAGAAAGTGCGCCAATTAGCGAATGCGCTGTATGTAGTTCTGAACGGTACATGTCCTTGTTCCTCGGTTGTCATTGGTCAGCCATATTGTTAAGAGGCAATGAGACATATCATGGAATAAAATCGTTTATATAGTGTAAAATGAATAAAACAGTACCAAACATGATATGCACAAGATAACTTTCCTTCTACAGTAGGGGGCGCTGCTTGCAGTCAGAATATGAAGAGGGTACAGCTCTTCAATTTGAGCTTTATTTCATTAAAATATATTCAGAAGTTTCAGAGATATAGCCTTAAATATACAGTAGTTAGGAAGAATGCACAACAATATAATATATAAAAAAATGACATATGTTATATTGTTGAAATGTTGCCTGACAACATATATATACCAATTAGTTGAGTTTAGAAGAAAAGTGAAGAAATTCGTATTTGAAGACATACTTTTTCTACTTAGGATGAGTGTCACGTGGTCTCATCAATTCTGCAAGGGTTATATTGCTTCATGTATAACAACAGGTACTATCTTCATTTTTTAAAATTTTTTGTTATAATGTGTAGATTTTCTTACCATTTTATCATGTTTGCAATTCTTAGGTAGTATATTTGGTTGTTGTATGGAAAACATATACAGGGTGATGCAAAATTCAAACCCATAGTATAAAAATTTTATTTGTTTTTCAAAAAATGAAGAAAGTGCGCCAATTAGCGAATGCGCTGTATGTAGTTCTGAACGGTACATGTCCTTGTTCCTCGGTTGTCATTGGTCAGCCATATTGTTAAGAGGCAATGAGACATATCATGGAATAAAATCGTTTATATAGTGTAAAATGAATAAAACAGTACCAAACATGATATGCACAAGATAACTTTTCTTCTACTGTAGGGGGCGCTGCTTGCAGTCAGAATATGAAGAGGGTACAGCTCTTCAATTTGAGCTTTATTTCATTAAAATATATTCAGAAGTTTCGGAGATATAGCCTTAAATATACAGTAGTTAGGAAGAATGCACAACAATATAATATATATAAAAATGACATATGTTATATTGTTGAGATGTTGCCTAACAACATATATATACCAATTAGTTGAGTTTAGAAGAAAAGTGAAGAAATTCGTGTTTGAAGACATACTTTTTCTACTTAGGATGAGTGTCACGTGGTCTCATCAATTCTGCAAGGGTTATATTGCTTCATGTATAACAACAGGTACTATCTTCATTTTTTAAAATTATTTGTTGCAATGTGTAGATTTTCTTACCATTTTATCATGTTTGTAATTCTTAGGTAGTATATTTGGTTCTTGTATGGAAAACATATACAGGGTGATGCAAAATTCATACCCATAGTTTAAAAATTTTATTTGTTTTTCAAAAAATGAAGAAAGTGCGCCAATTAGCGAATGCGCTGTATGTAGTTCTGAACGGTACATGTCCTTGTTCCTCGGTTGTCATTGGTCAGCCATATTGTTAAGAGGCAATGAGACATATCATGGAATGAAATCGTTTATATAGTGTAAAATGAATAAAACAGTACCAAACATAATATGCACAAGATAACTTTCCTTCCACAGTAGGGGGCGCTGCTTGCAGTCAGAATATGAAGAGGGTACAGCTCTTCAATTTGAGCTTTATTTCATTAAAATATATTCAGAAGTTTCAGAGATATAGCCTTAAATATACAGTAGTTAGGAAGAATGCACAACAATATAATATATAAAAAAATGACATATGTTATATTGTTGAAATGTTGCCTGACAACATATATATACCAATTAGTTTAGTTTAGAAGAAAAGTGAAGAAATTCGTGTTTGAAGACATACTTTTTCTACTTAGGATGAGTGTCACGTGGTCTCATCAATTCTGCAAGGGTTATATTGCTTCATGTATAACAACAGGTACTATCTTCATTTTTTAAAATTTTTTGTTATAATGTGTAGATTTTCTTACCATTTTATCATGTTTGCAATTCTTAGGTAGTATATTTGGTTGTTGTATGGAAAACATATACAGGGTGATGCAAAATTCAAACCCATAGTATAAAAATTTTATTTGTTTTTCAAAAAATGAAGAAAGTGCGCCAATTAGCGAATGCGCTGTATGTAGTTCTGAACGGTACATGTCCTTGTTCCTCGGTTGTCATTGGTCAGCCATATTGTTAAGAGGCAATGAGACATATCATGGAATAAAATCGTTTATATAGTGTAAAATGAATAAAACAGTACCAAACATGATATGCACAAGATAACTTTTCTTCTACTGTAGGGGGCGCTGCTTGCAGTCAGAATATGAAGAGGGTACAGCTCTTCAATTTGAGCTTTATTTCATTAAAATATATTCAGAAGTTTCGGAGATATAGCCTCAAATATATAAAGTAGTTAGGAAGAATGCACAACAATATAATATATATAAAAATGACATATGTTATATTGTTGAGATGTTGCCTAACAACATATATATACCAATTAGTTGAGTTTAGAAGAAAAGTGAAGAAATTCGTGTTTGAAGACATACTTTTTCTACTTAGGATGAGTGTCACGTGGTCTCATCAATTCTGCAAGGGTTATATTGCTTCATGTATAACAACAGGTACTATCTTCATTTTTTAAAATTATTTGTTGCAATGTGTAGATTTTCTTACCATTTTATCATGTTTGCAATTCTTAGGTAGTATATTTGGTTCTTGTATGGAAAACATATACAGGGTGATGCAAAATTCATACCCATAGTTTAAAAATTTTATTTGTTTTTCAAAAAATGAAGAAAGTGCGCCAATTAGCGAATGCGCTGTATGTAGTTCTGAACGGTACATGTCCTTGTTCCTCGGTTGTCATTGGTCAGCCATATTGTTAAGAGGCAATGAGACATATCATGGAATAAAATCGTTTATATAGTGTAAAATGAATAAAACAGTACCAAACATGATATGCACAAGATAACTTTTCTTCTACTGTAGGGGGCGCTGCTTGCAGTCAGAATATGAAGAGGGTACAGCTCTTCAATTTGAGCTTTATTTCATTAAAATATATTCAGAAGTTTCGGAGATATAGCCTTAAATATACAGTAGTTAGGAAGAATGCACAACAATATAATATATATAAAAATGACATATGTTATATTGTTGAGATGTTGCCTAACAACATATATATACCAATTAGTTGAGTTTAGAAGAAAAGTGAAGAAATTCGTGTTTGAAGACATACTTTTTCTACTTAGGATGAGTGTCACGTGGTCTCATCAATTCTGCAAGGGTTATATTGCTTCATGTATAACAACAGGTACTATCTTCATTTTTTAAAATTTTTTGTTATAATGTGTAGATTTTCTTACCATTTTATCATGTTTGCAATTCTTAGGTAGTATATTTGGTTGTTGTATGGAAAACATATACAGGGTGATGCAAAATTCAAACCCATAGTATAAAAATTTTATTTGTTTTTCAAAAAATGAAGAAAGTGCGCCAATTAGCGAATGCGCTGTATGTAGTTCTGAACGGTACATGTACTTATTCCTCGGTTGTCATTGGTCAGCCATATTGTTATGAAGCAATGAGACATATCGTGGAATAAAATCGTTTATATAGTGTAAAATGAATAAAACAGTACCAAACATGATATGCACAAGATAACTTTTCTTCTACTGTAGGGGGCGCTGCTTGCAGTCAGAATATGAAGAGGGTACAGCTCTTCAATTTGAGCTTGATTTCATTAAAATATAATCAGAAGTTTCGGAGATATAGCCTTAAATATACAGTAGTTAGGAAGAATGCACAACAATATAATATATATAAAAATGACATATGTTATATTGTTGAGATGTTGCCTAACAACATATATATACCAATTAGTAGAGTTTAGAAGAAAAGTGAAGAAATTCGTGTTTGAAGACATACTTTTTCTACTTAGGATGAGTGTCACGTGGTCTCATCAATTCTGCAAGGGTTATATTGCTTCATGTATAACAACAGGTACTATCTTCATTTTTTAAAATTATTTGTTGCAATGTGTAGATTTTCTTACCATTTTATCATGTTTGTAATTCTTAGGTAGTATATTTGGTTCTTGTATGGAAAACATATACAGGGTGATGCAAAATTCATACCCATAGTTTAAAAATTTTATTTGTTTTTCAAAAAATGAAGAAAGTGCGCCAATTAGCGAATGCGCTGTATGTAGTTCTGAACGGTACATGTCCTTGTTCCTCGGTTGTCATTGGTCAGCCATATTGTTAAGAGGCAATGAGACATATCATGGAATGAAATCGTTTATATAGTGTAAAATGAATAAAACAGTACCAAACATAATATGCACAAGATAACTTTCCTTCCACAGTAGGGGGCGCTGCTTGCAGTCAGAATATGAAGAGGGTACAGCTCTTCAATTTGAGCTTTATTTCATTAAAATATATTCAGAAGTTTCGGAGATATAGCCTCAAATATATAAAGTAGTTAGGAAGAATGCACAACAATATAATATATATAAAAATGACATATGTTATATTGTTGAGATGTTGCCTAACAACATATATATACCAATTAGTTGAGTTTAGAAGAAAAGTGAAGAAATTCGTGTTTGAAGACATACTTTTTCTACTTAGGATGAGTGTCACGTGGTCTCATCAATTCTGCAAGGGTTATATTGCTTCATGTATAACAACAGGTACTATCTTCATTTTTTAAAATTATTTGTTGCAATGTGTAGATTTTCTTACCATTTTATCATGTTTGCAATTCCTAGGTAGTATATTTGGTTCTTGTATGGAAAACATATACAGGGTGATGCAAAATTCATACCCATAGTTTAAAAATTTTATTTGTTTTTCAAAAAATGAAGAAAGTGCGCCAATTAGCGAATGCGCTGTATGTAGTTCTGAACGGTACATGTCCTTGTTCCTCGGTTGTCATTGGTCAGCCATATTGTTAAGAGGCAATGAGACATATCATGGAATAAAATCGTTTATATAGTGTAAAATGAATAAAACAGTACCAAACATGATATGCACAAGATAACTTTTCTTCTACTGTAGGGGGCGCTGCTTGCAGTCAGAATATGAAGAGGGTACAGCTCTTCAATTTGAGCTTTATTTCATTAAAATATATTCAGAAGTTTCGGAGATATAGCCTCAAATATATAAAGTAGTTAGGAAGAATGCACAACAATATAATATATATAAAAATGACATATGTTATATTGTTGAGATGTTGCCTAACAACATATATATACCAATTAGTTGAGTTTAGAAGAAAAGTGAAGAAATTCGTGTTTGAAGACATACTTTTTCTACTTAGGATGAGTGTCACGTGGTCTCATCAATTCTGCAAGGGTTATATTGCTTCATGTATAACAACAGGTACTATCTTCATTTTTTAAAATTATTTGTTGCAATGTGTAGATTTTCTTACCATTTTATCATGTTTGCAATTCTTAGGTAGTATATTTGGTTCTTGTATGGAAAACATATACAGGGTGATGTAAAATTCAAACCCATAGTATAAAAATTTTATTTGTTTTTCAAAAAATGAAGAAAGTGCGCCAATTAGCGAATGCGCTGTATGTAGTTCTGAACGGTACATGTCCTTGTTCCTCGGTTTTCATTGGTCAGCCATATTGTTAAGAGGCAATGAGACATATCATGGAATGAAATCGTTTATATAGTGTAAAATGAATAAAACAGTACCAAACATGATATGCACAAGATAACTTTCCTTCTACAGTAGGGGGCGCTGCTTGCAGTCAGAATATGAAGAGGGTACAGCTCTTCAATTTGAGCTTTATTTCATTAAAATATATTCAGAAGTTTCGGAGATATAGCCTTAAATATACAGTAGTTAGGAAGAATGCACAACAATATAATATATATAAAAATGACATATGTTATATTGTTGAGATGTTGCCTAACAACATATATATACCAATTAGTTGAGTTTAGAAGAAAAAGTGAAGAAATTCGTGTTTGAAGACATACTTTTTCTACTTAGGATGAGTGTCACGTGGTCTCATCAATTCTGCAAGGGTTATATTGCTTCATGTATAACAACAGGTACTATCTTCATTTTTTAAAATTTTTTGTTATAATGTGTAGATTTTCTTACCATTTTATCATGTTTGCAATTCTTAGGTAGTATATTTGGTTGTTGTATGGAAAACATATACAGGGTGATGCAAAATTCAAACCCATAGTATAAAAATTTTATTTGTTTTTCAAAAAATGAAGAAAGTGCGCCAATTAGCGAATGCGCTGTATGTAGTTCTGAACGGTACATGTACTTATTCCTCGGTTGTCATTGGTCAGCCATATTGTTATGAAGCAATGAGACATATCGTGGAATAAAATCGTTTATATAGTGTAAAATGAATAAAACAGTACCAAACATGATATGCACAAGATAACTTTTCTTCTACTGTAG
>NW_027656772.1:0-62333 GCF_964235325.1 Thermobia domestica
AAACGATTTTATTCCATGATATGTCTCATTGCCTCATAACAATATGGCTGACCAATGACAACCGAGGAATAAGGACATGTACCGTTCAGAACTACATACAGCGCATTCGCTAATTGGCGCACTTTCTTCATTTTTTGAAAACAAATAAAATTTTTATACTATGGGTTTGAATTTTGCATCACCCTGTATATGTTTTCCATACAACAACCAAATATACTACCTAAGAATTGCAAACATGATAAAATGGTAAGAAAATCTACACATTACAACAAAAAAAGTTAAAAAATGAAGATAGTACCTGTTGTTATACATGAAGCAATATAACCCTTGCAGTCTTGATGAGACCACGTGACACTCATCCTAAGTAGAAAAAGTATGTCTTCAAACACGAATTTCTTCACTTTTCTTCTAAACTCAACTAATTGGTATATATATGTTGTTAGGCAACATCTCAACAATATAACATATGTCATTTTTATATATATTATATTGTTGTGCATTCTTCCTAACTACTGTATATTTAAGGCTATATCTCCGAAACTTCTGAATATATTTTAATGTAATAAAGCTCAAATTGAAGAGCTGTACCCTCTTCATATTCTGACTGCAAGCAGCGCCCCTACTGTAGAAGGAAAGTTATCTTGTGCATATCATGTTTGGTACTCTTTTATTCATTTTACACTATATAAACGATTTTATTCCATGATATGTCTCATTGCCTCATAACAATATGGCTGACCAATGACAACCGAGGAATAAGGACATGTACCGTTCAGAACTACATACAGCGCATTCGCTAATTGGCGCACTTTCTTCATTTTTTGAAAAACAAATAAAATTTTTATACTATGGGTTTGAATTTTGCATCACCCTGTATATGTTTTCCATACAACAACCAAATATACTACCTAAGAATTGCAAACATGATAAAATGGTAAGAAAATCTACACATTACAACAAAAAATTTTAAAAAATGAAGATAGTACCTGTTGTTATACATGAAGCAATATAACCCTTGCAGTCTTGATGAGACCACGTGACACTCATCCTAAGTAGAAAAAGTATGTCTTCAAACACTAATTTCTTCACTTTTCTTGTAAACTCAACTAATTGGTATATATCTGTTGTTAGGCAACATCTCAACAATATAACATATGTCATTTTATATATATTATATTGTTGTGCATTCTTCCTAACTACTGTATATTTAAGGCTATATCTCTGAAACTTCTGAATATATTTTAATGTAATAAAGCTCAAATTGAAGAGCTGTACCCTCTTCATATTCTGACTGCAAGCAGCGCCCCCTACTGTAGAAGGAAAGTTATCTTGTGCATATCATGTTTGGTACTCTTTTATTCATTTTACACTATATAAACGATTTTATTCCATGATATGTCTCATTGCCTCATAACAATATGGCTGACCAATGACAACCGAGGAATAAGGACATGTACCGTTCAGAACTACACACAGCGCATTCGCTAATTGGCGCACTTTCTTCATTTTTTGAAAAACAAATAAAATTTTTATACTATGGGTTTGAATTTTGCATCACCCTGTATATGTTTTCCATACAACAACCAAATATAGTACCTAAGAATTGCAAACATGATAAAATGGTAAGAAAATCTACACATTACAACAAAAAATTTTAAAAAATGAAGATAGTACCTGTTGTTATACATGAAGCAATATAACCCTTGCAGTCTTGATGAGACCACGTGACACTCATCCTAAGTAGAAAAAGTATGTCTTCAAACACTAATTTCTTCACTTTTCTTCTAAACTCAACTAATTGGTATATATCTGTTGTTAGGCAACATCTCAACAATATAACATATGTCATTTTTATATATATTATATTGTTGTGCATTCTTCCTAACTACTGTATATTTAAGGCTATATCTCTGAAACTTCTGAATATATTTTAATGTAATAAAGCTCAAATTGAAGAGCTGTACCCTCTTCATATTCTGACTGCAAGCAGCGCCCCCTACTGTAGAAGGAAAGTTATCTTGTGCATATCATGTTTGGTACTCTTTTATTCATTTTACACTATATAAACGATTTTATTCCATGATATGTCTCATTGCCTCATAACAATATGGCTGACCAATGACAACCGAGGAATAAGGACATGTACCGTTCAGAACTACACACAGCGCATTCGCTAATTGGCGCACTTTCTTCATTTTTTGAAAAACAAATAAAATTTTTATACTATGGGTTTGAATTTTGCATCACCCTGTATATGTTTTCCATACAACAACCAAATATACTACCTAAGAATTGCAAACATGATAAAATGGTAAGAAAATCTACACATTACAACAAAAAATTTTAAAAAATGAAGATAGTACCTGTTGTTATACATGAAGCAATATAACCCTTGCAGTCTTGATGAGACCACGTGACACTCATCCTAAGTAGAAAAAGTATGTCTTCAAACACGAATTTCTTCACTTTTCTTCTAAACTCAACTAATTGGTATATATCTGTTGTTAGGCAACATCTCAACAATATAACATATGTCATTTTTATATATATTATATTGTTGTGCATTCTTCCTAACTACTGTATATTTAAGGCTATATCTCCGAAACTTCTGAATATATTTTAATGAAATAAAGCTCAAATTGAAGAGCTGTACCCTCTTCATATTCTGACTGCAAGCAGCGCCCCCTACTGTAGAAGGAAAGTTATCTTGTGCATATCATGTTTGGTACTCTTTTATTCATTTTACACTATATAAACGATTTTATTCCATGATATGTCTCATTGCCTCATAACAATATGGCTGACCAATGACAACCGAGGAATAAGGACATGTACCGTTCAGAACTACATACAGCGCATTCGCTAATTGGCGCACTTTCTTCATTTTTTGAAAACAAATAAAATTTTTATACTATGGGTTTGAATTTTGCATCACCCTGTATATGTTTTCCATACAACAACCAAATATACTACCTAAGAATTGCAAACATGATAAAATGGTAAGAAAATCTACACATTACAACAAAAAAGTTAAAAAATGAAGATAGTACCTGTTGTTATACATGAAGCAATATAACCCTTGCAGTCTTGATGAGACCACGTGACACTCATCCTAAGTAGAAAAAGTATGTCTTCAAACACGAATTTCTTCACTTTTCTTCTAAACTCAACTAATTGGTATATATATGTTGTTAGGCAACATCTCAACAATATAACATATGTCATTTTTATATATATTATATTGTTGTGCATTCTTCCTAACTACTGTATATTTAAGGCTATATCTCCGAAACTTCTGAATATATTTTAATGTAATAAAGCTCAAATTGAAGAGCTGTACCCTCTTCATATTCTGACTGCAAGCAGCGCCCCTACTGTAGAAGGAAAGTTATCTTGTGCATATCATGTTTGGTACTCTTTTATTCATTTTACACTATATAAACGATTTTATTCCATGATATGTCTCATTGCCTCATAACAATATGGCTGACCAATGACAACCGAGGAATAAGGACATGTACCGTTCAGAACTACACACAGCGCATTCGCTAATTGGCGCACTTTCTTCATTTTTTGAAAAACAAATAAAATTTTTATACTATGGGTTTGAATTTTGCATCACCCTGTATATGTTTTCCATACAACAACCAAATATAGTACCTAAGAATTGCAAACATGATAAAATGGTAAGAAAATCTACACATTACAACAAAAAATTTTAAAAAATGAAGATAGTACCTGTTGTTATACATGAAGCAATATAACCCTTGCAGTCTTGATGAGACCACGTGACACTCATCCTAAGTAGAAAAAATATGTCTTCAAACACGAATTTCTTCACTTTTCTTCTAAACTCAACTAATTGGTATATATATGTTGTTAGGCAACATCTCAACAATATAACATATGTCATTTTTATATATATTATATTGTTGTGCATTCTTCCTAACTACTGTATATTTAAGGCTATATCTCCGAAACTTCTGAATATATTTTAATGTAATAAAGCTCAAATTGAAGAGCTGTACCCTCTTCATATGCTGACTGCAAGCAGCGCCCCTACTGTAGAAGGAAAGTTATCTTGTGCATATCATGTTTGGTACTCTTTTATTCATTTTACACTATATAAACGATTTTATTCCATGATATGTCTCATTGCCTCATAACAATATGGCTGACCAATGACAACCGAGGAATAAGGACATGTACCGTTCAGAACTACATACAGCGCATTCGCTAATTGGCGCACTTTCTTCATTTTTTGAAAAACAAATAAAATTTTTATACTATGGGTTTGAATTTTGCATCACCCTGTATATGTTTTCCATACAACAACCAAATATACTACCTAAGAATTGCAAACATGATAAAATGGTAAGAAAATCTACACATTACAACAAAAAATTTTAAAAAATGAAGATAGTACCTGTTGTTATACATGAAGCAATATAACCCTTGCAGTCTTGATGAGACCACGTGACACTCATCCTAAGTAGAAAAAGTATGTCTTCAAAAACACTAATTTCTTCACTTTTCTTCTAAACTCAACTAATTGGTATATATCTGTTGTTAGGCAACATCTCAACAATATAACATATGTCATTTTTATATATATTATATTGTTGTGCATTCTTCCTAACTACTGTATATTTAAGGCTATATCTCTGAAACTTCTGAATATATTTTAATGTAATAAAGCTCAAATTGAAGAGCTGTACCCTCTTCATATTCTGACTGCAAGCAGCGCCCCCTACTGTAGAAGGAAAGTTATCTTGTGCATATCATGTTTGGTACTCTTTTATTCATTTTACACTATATAAACGATTTTATTCCATGATATGTCTCATTGCCTCATAACAATATGGCTGACCAATGACAACCGAGGAATAAGGACATGTACCGTTCAGAACTACACACAGCGCATTCGCTAATTGGCGCACTTTCTTCATTTTTTGAAAAACAAATAAAATTTTTATACTATGGGTTTGAATTTTGCATCACCCTGTATATGTTTTCCATACAACAACCAAATATAGTACCTAAGAATTGCAAACATGATAAAATGGTAAGAAAATCTACACATTACAACAAAAAATTTTAAAAAATGAAGATAGTACCTGTTGTTATACATGAAGCAATATAACCCTTGCAGTCTTGATGAGACCACGTGACACTCATCCTAAGTAGAAAAAGTATGTCTTCAAACACGAATTTCTTCACTTTTCTTCTAAACTCAACTAATTGGTATATATCTGTTGTTAGGCAACATCTCAACAATATAACATATGTCATTTTTATATATATTATATTGTTGTGCATTCTTCCTAACTACTGTATATTTAAGGCTATATCTCCGAAACTTCTGAATATATTTTAATGAAATAAAGCTCAAATTGAAGAGCTGTACCCTCTTCATATTCTGACTGCAAGCAGCGCCCCCTACTGTAGAAGGAAAGTTATCTTGTGCATATCATGTTTGGTACTCTTTTATTCATTTTACACTATATAAACGATTTTATTCCATGATATGTCTCATTGCCTCATAACAATATGGCTGACCAATGACAACCGAGGAATAAGGACATGTACCGTTCAGAACTACATACAGCGCATTCGCTAATTGGCGCACTTTCTTCATTTTTTGAAAACAAATAAAATTTTTATACTATGGGTTTGAATTTTGCATCACCCTGTATATGTTTTCCATACAACAACCAAATATACTACCTAAGAATTGCAAACATGATAAAATGGTAAGAAAATCTACACATTACAACAAAAAAAGTTAAAAAATGAAGATAGTACCTGTTGTTATACATGAAGCAATATAACCCTTGCAGTCTTGATGAGACCACGTGACACTCATCCTAAGTAGAAAAAGTATGTCTTCAAACACGAATTTCTTCACTTTTCTTCTAAACTCAACTAATTGGTATATATATGTTGTTAGGCAACATCTCAACAATATAACATATGTCATTTTTATATATATTATATTGTTGTGCATTCTTCCTAACTACTGTATATTTAAGGCTATATCTCCGAAACTTCTGAATATATTTTAATGTAATAAAGCTCAAATTGAAGAGCTGTACCCTCTTCATATTCTGACTGCAAGCAGCGCCCCTACTGTAGAAGGAAAGTTATCTTGTGCATATCATGTTTGGTACTCTTTTATTCATTTTACACTATATAAACGATTTTATTCCATGATATGTCTCATTGCCTCATAACAATATGGCTGACCAATGACAACCGAGGAATAAGGACATGTACCGTTCAGAACTACATACAGCGCATTCGCTAATTGGCGCACTTTCTTCATTTTTTGAAAAACAAATAAAATTTTTATACTATGGGTTTGAATTTTGCATCACCCTGTATATGTTTTCCATACAACAACCAAATATACTACCTAAGAATTGCAAACATGATAAAATGGTAAGAAAATCTACACATTACAACAAAAAATTTTAAAAAATGAAGATAGTACCTGTTGTTATACATGAAGCAATATAACCCTTGCAGTCTTGATGAGACCACGTGACACTCATCCTAAGTAGAAAAAGTATGTCTTCAAACACTAATTTCTTCACTTTTCTTCTAAACTCAACTAATTGGTATATATCTGTTGTTAGGCAACATCTCAACAATATAACATATGTCATTTTTATATATATTATATTGTTGTGCATTCTTCCTAACTACTGTATATTTAAGGCTATATCTCTGAAACTTCTGAATATATTTTAATGTAATAAAGCTCAAATTGAAGAGCTGTACCCTCTTCATATTCTGACTGCAAGCAGCGCCCCCTACTGTAGAAGGAAAGTTATCTTGTGCATATCATGTTTGGTACTCTTTTATTCATTTTACACTATATAAACGATTTTATTCCATGATATGTCTCATTGCCTCATAACAATATGGCTGACCAATGACAACCGAGGAATAAGGACATGTACCGTTCAGAACTACACACAGCGCATTCGCTAATTGGCGCACTTTCTTCATTTTTTGAAAAACAAATAAAATTTTTATACTATGGGTTTGAATTTTGCATCACCCTGTATATGTTTTCCATACAACAACCAAATATAGTACCTAAGAATTGCAAACATGATAAAATGGTAAGAAAATCTACACATTACAACAAAAAATTTTAAAAAATGAAGATAGTACCTGTTGTTATACATGAAGCAATATAACCCTTGCAGTCTTGATGAGACCACGTGACACTCATCCTAAGTAGAAAAAGTATGTCTTCAAACACGAATTTCTTCACTTTTCTTCTAAACTCAACTAATTGGTATATATCTGTTGTTAGGCAACATCTCAACAATATAACATATGTCATTTTTATATATATTATATTGTTGTGCATTCTTCCTAACTACTGTATATTTAAGGCTATATCTCCGAAACTTCTGAATATATTTTAATGAAATAAAGCTCAAATTGAAGAGCTGTACCCTCTTCATATTCTGACTGCAAGCAGCGCCCCCTACTGTAGAAGGAAAGTTATCTTGTGCATATCATGTTTGGTACTCTTTTATTCATTTTACACTATATAAACGATTTTATTCCATGATATGTCTCATTGCCTCATAACAATATGGCTGACCAATGACAACCGAGGAATAAGGACATGTACCGTTCAGAACTACATACAGCGCATTCGCTAATTGGCGCACTTTCTTCATTTTTTGAAAACAAATAAAATTTTTATACTATGGGTTTGAATTTTGCATCACCCTGTATATGTTTTCCATACAACAACCAAATATACTACCTAAGAATTGCAAACATGATAAAATGGTAAGAAAATCTACACATTACAACAAAAAAAGTTAAAAAATGAAGATAGTACCTGTTGTTATACATGAAGCAATATAACCCTTGCAGTCTTGATGAGACCACGTGACACTCATCCTAAGTAGAAAAAGTATGTCTTCAAACACGAATTTCTTCACTTTTCTTCTAAACTCAACTAATTGGTATATATATGTTGTTAGGCAACATCTCAACAATATAACATATGTCATTTTTATATATATTATATTGTTGTGCATTCTTCCTAACTACTGTATATTTAAGGCTATATCTCCGAAACTTCTGAATATATTTTAATGTAATAAAGCTCAAATTGAAGAGCTGTACCCTCTTCATATTCTGACTGCAAGCAGCGCCCCTACTGTAGAAGGAAAGTTATCTTGTGCATATCATGTTTGGTACTCTTTTATTCATTTTACACTATATAAACGATTTTATTCCATGATATGTCTCATTGCCTCATAACAATATGGCTGACCAATGACAACCGAGGAATAAGGACATGTACCGTTCAGAACTACATACAGCGCATTCGCTAATTGGCGCACTTTCTTCATTTTTTGAAAAACAAATAAAATTTTTATACTATGGGTTTGAATTTTGCATCACCCTGTATATGTTTTCCATACAACAACCAAATATACTACCTAAGAATTGCAAACATGATAAAATGGTAAGAAAATCTACACATTACAACAAAAAATTTTAAAAAATGAAGATAGTACCTGTTGTTATACATGAAGCAATATAACCCTTGCAGTCTTGATGAGACCACGTGACACTCATCCTAAGTAGAAAAAGTATGTCTTCAAACACTAATTTCTTCACTTTTCTTGTAAACTCAACTAATTGGTATATATCTGTTGTTAGGCAACATCTCAACAATATAACATATGTCATTTTTATATATATTATATTGTTGTGCATTCTTCCTAACTACTGTATATTTAAGGCTATATCTCTGAAACTTCTGAATATATTTTAATGTAATAAAGCTCAAATTGAAGAGCTGTACCCTCTTCATATTCTGACTGCAAGCAGCGCCCCCTACTGTAGAAGGAAAGTTATCTTGTGCATATCATGTTTGGTACTCTTTTATTCATTTTACACTATATAAACGATTTTATTCCATGATATGTCTCATTGCCTCATAACAATATGGCTGACCAATGACAACCGAGGAATAAGGACATGTACCGTTCAGAACTACACACAGCGCATTCGCTAATTGGCGCACTTTCTTCATTTTTTGAAAAACAAATAAAATTTTTATACTATGGGTTTGAATTTTGCATCACCCTGTATATGTTTTCCATACAACAACCAAATATAGTACCTAAGAATTGCAAACATGATAAAATGGTAAGAAAATCTACACATTACAACAAAAAATTTTAAAAAATGAAGATAGTACCTGTTGTTATACATGAAGCAATATAACCCTTGCAGTCTTGATGAGACCACGTGACACTCATCCTAAGTAGAAAAAGTATGTCTTCAAACACTAATTTCTTCACTTTTCTTCTAAACTCAACTAATTGGTATATATCTGTTGTTAGGCAACATCTCAACAATATAACATATGTCATTTTTATATATATTATATTGTTGTGCATTCTTCCTAACTACTGTATATTTAAGGCTATATCTCTGAAACTTCTGAATATATTTTAATGTAATAAAGCTCAAATTGAAGAGCTGTACCCTCTTCATATTCTGACTGCAAGCAGCGCCCCCTACTGTAGAAGGAAAGTTATCTTGTGCATATCATGTTTGGTACTCTTTTATTCATTTTACACTATATAAACGATTTTATTCCATGATATGTCTCATTGCCTCATAACAATATGGCTGACCAATGACAACCGAGGAATAAGGACATGTACCGTTCAGAACTACACACAGCGCATTCGCTAATTGGCGCACTTTCTTCATTTTTTGAAAAACAAATAAAATTTTTATACTATGGGTTTGAATTTTGCATCACCCTGTATATGTTTTCCATACAACAACCAAATATACTACCTAAGAATTGCAAACATGATAAAATGGTAAGAAAATCTACACATTACAACAAAAAATTTTAAAAAATGAAGATAGTACCTGTTGTTATACATGAAGCAATATAACCCTTGCAGTCTTGATGAGACCACGTGACACTCATCCTAAGTAGAAAAAGTATGTCTTCAAACACGAATTTCTTCACTTTTCTTCTAAACTCAACTAATTGGTATATATCTGTTGTTAGGCAACATCTCAACAATATAACATATGTCATTTTTATATATATTATATTGTTGTGCATTCTTCCTAACTACTGTATATTTAAGGCTATATCTCCGAAACTTCTGAATATATTTTAATGAAATAAAGCTCAAATTGAAGAGCTGTACCCTCTTCATATTCTGACTGCAAGCAGCGCCCCCTACTGTAGAAGGAAAGTTATCTTGTGCATATCATGTTTGGTACTCTTTTATTCATTTTACACTATATAAACGATTTTATTCCATGATATGTCTCATTGCCTCATAACAATATGGCTGACCAATGACAACCGAGGAATAAGGACATGTACCGTTCAGAACTACATACAGCGCATTCGCTAATTGGCGCACTTTCTTCATTTTTTGAAAACAAATAAAATTTTTATACTATGGGTTTGAATTTTGCATCACCCTGTATATGTTTTCCATACAACAACCAAATATACTACCTAAGAATTGCAAACATGATAAAATGGTAAGAAAATCTACACATTACAACAAAAAAAGTTAAAAAATGAAGATAGTACCTGTTGTTATACATGAAGCAATATAACCCTTGCAGTCTTGATGAGACCACGTGACACTCATCCTAAGTAGAAAAAGTATGTCTTCAAACACGAATTTCTTCACTTTTCTTCTAAACTCAACTAATTGGTATATATATGTTGTTAGGCAACATCTCAACAATATAACATATGTCATTTTTATATATATTATATTGTTGTGCATTCTTCCTAACTACTGTATATTTAAGGCTATATCTCCGAAACTTCTGAATATATTTTAATGTAATAAAGCTCAAATTGAAGAGCTGTACCCTCTTCATATTCTGACTGCAAGCAGCGCCCCTACTGTAGAAGGAAAGTTATCTTGTGCATATCATGTTTGGTACTCTTTTATTCATTTTACACTATATAAACGATTTTATTCCATGATATGTCTCATTGCCTCATAACAATATGGCTGACCAATGACAACCGAGGAATAAGGACATGTACCGTTCAGAACTACACACAGCGCATTCGCTAATTGGCGCACTTTCTTCATTTTTTGAAAAACAAATAAAATTTTTATACTATGGGTTTGAATTTTGCATCACCCTGTATATGTTTTCCATACAACAACCAAATATAGTACCTAAGAATTGCAAACATGATAAAATGGTAAGAAAATCTACACATTACAACAAAAAATTTTAAAAAATGAAGATAGTACCTGTTGTTATACATGAAGCAATATAACCCTTGCAGTCTTGATGAGACCACGTGACACTCATCCTAAGTAGAAAAAGTATGTCTTCAAACACGAATTTCTTCACTTTTCTTCTAAACTCAACTAATTGGTATATATCTGTTGTTAGGCAACATCTCAACAATATAACATATGTCATTTTTATATATATTATATTGTTGTGCATTCTTCCTAACTACTGTATATTTAAGGCTATATCTCCGAAACTTCTGAATATATTTTAATGAAATAAAGCTCAAATTGAAGAGCTGTACCCTCTTCATATTCTGACTGCAAGCAGCGCCCCCTACTGTAGAAGGAAAGTTATCTTGTGCATATCATGTTTGGTACTCTTTTATTCATTTTACACTATATAAACGATTTTATTCCATGATATGTCTCATTGCCTCATAACAATATGGCTGACCAATGACAACCGAGGAATAAGGACATGTACCGTTCAGAACTACATACAGCGCATTCGCTAATTGGCGCACTTTCTTCATTTTTTGAAAACAAATAAAATTTTTATACTATGGGTTTGAATTTTGCATCACCCTGTATATGTTTTCCATACAACAACCAAATATACTACCTAAGAATTGCAAACATGATAAAATGGTAAGAAAATCTACACATTACAACAAAAAAAGTTAAAAAATGAAGATAGTACCTGTTGTTATACATGAAGCAATATAACCCTTGCAGTCTTGATGAGACCACGTGACACTCATCCTAAGTAGAAAAAGTATGTCTTCAAACACGAATTTCTTCACTTTTCTTCTAAACTCAACTAATTGGTATATATATGTTGTTAGGCAACATCTCAACAATATAACATATGTCATTTTTATATATATTATATTGTTGTGCATTCTTCCTAACTACTGTATATTTAAGGCTATATCTCCGAAACTTCTGAATATATTTTAATGTAATAAAGCTCAAATTGAAGAGCTGTACCCTCTTCATATTCTGACTGCAAGCAGCGCCCCTACTGTAGAAGGAAAGTTATCTTGTGCATATCATGTTTGGTACTCTTTTATTCATTTTACACTATATAAACGATTTTATTCCATGATATGTCTCATTGCCTCATAACAATATGGCTGACCAATGACAACCGAGGAATAAGGACATGTACCGTTCAGAACTACATACAGCGCATTCGCTAATTGGCGCACTTTCTTCATTTTTTGAAAAACAAATAAAATTTTTATACTATGGGTTTGAATTTTGCATCACCCTGTATATGTTTTCCATACAACAACCAAATATACTACCTAAGAATTGCAAACATGATAAAATGGTAAGAAAATCTACACATTACAACAAAAAATTTTAAAAAATGAAGATAGTACCTGTTGTTATACATGAAGCAATATAACCCTTGCAGTCTTGATGAGACCACGTGACACTCATCCTAAGTAGAAAAAGTATGTCTTCAAACACTAATTTCTTCACTTTTCTTCTAAACTCAACTAATTGGTATATATCTGTTGTTAGGCAACATCTCAACAATATAACATATGTCATTTTTATATATATTATATTGTTGTGCATTCTTCCTAACTACTGTATATTTAAAGCTATATCTCTGAAACTTCTGAATATATTTTAATGTAATAAAGCTCAAATTGAAGAGCTGTACCCTCTTCATATTCTGACTGCAAGCAGCGCCCCCTACTGTAGAAGGAAAGTTATCTTGTGCATATCATGTTTGGTACTCTTTTATTCATTTTACACTATATAAACGATTTTATTCCATGATATGTCTCATTGCCTCATAACAATATGGCTGACCAATGACAACCGAGGAATAAGGACATGTACCGTTCAGAACTACACACAGCGCATTCGCTAATTGGCGCACTTTCTTCATTTTTTGAAAAACAAATAAAATTTTTATACTATGGGTTTGAATTTTGCATCACCCTGTATATGTTTTCCATACAACAACCAAATATAGTACCTAAGAATTGCAAACATGATAAAATGGTAAGAAAATCTACACATTACAACAAAAAATTTTAAAAAATGAAGATAGTACCTGTTGTTATACATGAAGCAATATAACCCTTGCAGTCTTGATGAGACCACGTGACACTCATCCTAAGTAGAAAAAGTATGTCTTCAAACACGAATTTCTTCACTTTTCTTCTAAACTCAACTAATTGGTATATATCTGTTGTTAGGCAACATCTCAACAATATAACATATGTCATTTTTATATATATTATATTGTTGTGCATTCTTCCTAACTACTGTATATTTAAGGCTATATCTCCGAAACTTCTGAATATATTTTAATGTAATAAAGCTCAAATTGAAGAGCTGTACCCTCTTCATATTCTGACTGCAAGCAGCGCCCCTACTGTAGAAGGAAAGTTATCTTGTGCATATCATGTTTGGTACTCTTTTATTCATTTTACACTATATAAACGATTTTATTCCATGATATGTCTCATTGCCTCATAACAATATGGCTGACCAATGACAACCGAGGAATAAGGACATGTACCGTTCAGAACTACATACAGCGCATTCGCTAATTGGCGCACTTTCTTCATTTTTTGAAAAACAAATAAAATTTTTATACTATGGGTTTGAATTTTGCATCACCCTGTATATGTTTTCCATACAACAACCAAATATACTACCTAAGAATTGCAAACATGATAAAATGGTAAGAAAATCTACACATTACAACAAAAAATTTTAAAAAATGAAGATAGTACCTGTTGTTATACATGAAGCAATATAACCCTTGCAGTCTTGATGAGACCACGTGACACTCATCCTAAGTAGAAAAAGTATGTCTTCAAACACGAATTTCTTCACTTTTCTTCTAAACTCAACTAATTGGTATATATCTGTTGTTAGGCAACATCTCAACAATATAACATATGTCATTTTTATATATATTATATTGTTGTGCATTCTTCCTAACTACTGTATATTTAAGGCTATATCTCCGAAACTTCTGAATATATTTTAATGAAATAAAGCTCAAATTGAAGAGCTTTACCCTCTTCATATTCTGACTGCAAGCAGCGCCCCCTACTGTAGAAGGAAAGTTATCTTGTGCATATCATGTTTGGTACTCTTTTATTCATTTTACACTATATAAACGATTTTATTCCATGATATGTCTCATTGCCTCATAACAATATGGCTGACCAATGACAACCGAGGAATAAGGACATGTACCGTTCAGAACTACATACAGCGCATTCGCTAATTGGCGCACTTTCTTCATTTTTTGAAAAACAAATAAAATTTTTATACTATGGGTTTGAATTTTGCATCACCCTGTATATGTTTTCCATACAACAACCAAATATACTACCTAAGAATTGCAAACATGATAAAATGGTAAGAAAATCTACACATTACAACAAAAAATTTTAAAAAATGAAGATAGTACCTGTTGTTATACATGAAGCAATATAACCCTTGCAGTCTTGATGAGACCACGTGACACTCATCCTAAGTAGAAAAAGTATGTCTTCAAACACGAATTTCTTCACTTTTCTTCTAAACTCAACTAATTGGTATATATATGTTGTTAGGCAACATCTCAACAATATAACATATGTCATTTTTATATATATTATATTGTTGTGCATTCTTCCTAACTACTGTATATTTAAGGCTATATCTCCGAAACTTCTGAATATATTTTAATGTAATAAAGCTCAAATTGAAGAGCTGTACCCTCTTCATATTCTGACTGCAAGCAGCGCCCCTACTGTAGAAGGAAAGTTATCTTGTGCATATCATGTTTGGTACTCTTTTATTCATTTTTCACTATATAAACGATTTTATTCCATGATATGTCTCATTGCCTCATAACAATATGGCTGACCAATGACAACCGAGGAATAAGGACATGTACCGTTCAGAACTACATACAGCGCATTCGCTAATTGGCGCACTTTCTTCATTTTTTGAAAAACAAATAAAATTTTTATACTATGGGTTTGAATTTTGCATCACCCTGTATATGTTTTCCATACAACAACCAAATATACTACCTAAGAATTGCAAACATGATAAAATGGTAAGAAAATCTACACATTACAACAAAAAAATTTAAAAAATGAAGATAGTACCTGTTGTTATACATGAAGCAATATAACCCTTGCAGTCTTGATGAGACCACGTGACACTCATCCTAAGTAGAAAAAGTATGTCTTCAAACACGAATTTCTTCACTTTTCTTCTAAACTCAACTAATTGGTATATATATGTTGTTAGGCAACATCTCAACAATATAACATATGTCATTTTTATATATATTATATTGTTGTGCATTCTTCCTAACTACTGTATATTTAAGGCTATATCTCTGAAACTTCTGAATATATTTTAATGTAATAAAGCTCAAATTGAAGAGCTGTACCCTCTTCATATTCTGACTGCAAGCAGCGCCCCCTACTGTAGAAGGAAAGTTATCTTGTGCATATCATGTTTGGTACTCTTTTATTCATTTTACACTATATAAACGATTTTATTCCATGATATGTCTCATTGCCTCATAACAATATGGCTGACCAATGACAACCGAGGAATAAGGACATGTACCGTTCAGAACTACACACAGCGCATTCGCTAATTGGCGCACTTTCTTCATTTTTTGAAAAACAAATAAAATTTTTATACTATGGGTTTGAATTTTGCATCACCCTGTATATGTTTTCCATACAACAACCAAATATACTACCTAAGAATTGCAAACATGATAAAATGGTAAGAAAATCTACACATTACAACAAAAAATTTTAAAAGATGAAGATAGTACCTGTTGTTATACATGAAGCAATATAACCCTTGCAGTCTTGATGAGACCACGTGACACTCATCCTAAGTAGAAAAAGTATGTCTTCAAACACGAATTTCTTCACTTTTCTTCTAAACTCAACTAATTGGTATATATATGTTGTTAGGCAACATCTCAACAATATAACATATGTCATTTTTATATATATTATATTGTTGTGCATTCTTCCTAACTACTGTATATTTAAGGCTATATCTCCGAAACTTCTGAATATATTTTAATGTAATAAAGCTCAAATTGAAGAGCTGTACCCTCTTCATATTCTGACTGCAAGCAGCGCCCCTACTGTAGAAGGAAAGTTATCTTGTGCATATCATGTTTGGTACTCTTTTATTCATTTTACACTATATAAACGATTTTATTCCATGATATGTCTCATTGCCTCATAACAATATGGCTGACCAATGACAACCGAGGAATAAGGACATGTACCGTTCAGAACTACATACAGCGCATTCGCTAATTGGCGCACTTTCTTCATTTTTTGAAAAACAAATAAAATTTTTATACTATGGGTTTGAATTTTGCATCACCCTGTATATGTTTTCCATACAACAACCAAATATACTACCTAAGAATTGCAAACATGATAAAATGGTAAGAAAATCTACACATTACAACAAAAAATTTTAAAAAATGAAGATAGTACCTGTTGTTATACATGAAGCAATATAACCCTTGCAGTCTTGATGAGACCACGTGACACTCATCCTAAGTAGAAAAAGTATGTCTTCAAACACGAATTTCTTCACTTTTCTTCTAAACTCAACTAATTGGTATATATCTGTTGTTAGGCAACATCTCAACAATATAACATATGTCATTTTTATATATATTATATTGTTGTGCATTCTTCCTAACTACTGTATATTTAAGGCTATATCTCCGAAACTTCTGAATATATTTTAATGAAATAAAGCTCAAATTGAAGAGCTGTACCCTCTTCATATTCTGACTGCAAGCAGCGCCCCTACTGTAGAAGGAAAGTTATCTTGTGCATATCATGTTTGGTACTCTTTTATTCATTTTTCACTATATAAACGATTTTATTCCATGATATGTCTCATTGCCTCATAACAATATGGCTGACCAATGACAACCGAGGAATAAGGACATGTACCGTTCAGAACTACATACAGCGCATTCGCTAATTGGCGCACTTTCTTCATTTTTTGAAAAACAAATAAAATTTTTATACTATGGGTTTGAATTTTGCATCACCCTGTATATGTTTTCCATACAACAACCAAATATACTACCTAAGAATTGCAAACATGATAAAATGGTAAGAAAATCTACACATTACAACAAAAAAATTTAAAAAATGAAGATAGTACCTGTTGTTATACATGAAGCAATATAACCCTTGCAGTCTTGATGAGACCACGTGACACTCATCCTAAGTAGAAAAAGTATGTCTTCAAACACGAATTTCTTCACTTTTCTTCTAAACTCAACTAATTGGTATATATATGTTGTTAGGCAACATCTCAACAATATAACATATGTCATTTTTATATATATTATATTGTTGTGCATTCTTCCTAACTACTGTATATTTAAGGCTATATCTCTGAAACTTCTGAATATATTTTAATGTAATAAAGCTCAAATTGAAGAGCTGTACCCTCTTCATATTCTGACTGCAAGCAGCGCCCCCTACTGTAGAAGGAAAGTTATCTTGTGCATATCATGTTTGGTACTCTTTTATTCATTTTACACTATATAAACGATTTTATTCCATGATATGTCTCATTGCCTCATAACAATATGGCTGACCAATGACAACCGAGGAATAAGGACATGTACCGTTCAGAACTACACACAGCGCATTCGCTAATTGGCGCACTTTCTTCATTTTTTGAAAAACAAATAAAATTTTTATACTATGGGTTTGAATTTTGCATCACCCTGTATATGTTTTCCATACAACAACCAAATATACTACCTAAGAATTGCAAACATGATAAAATGGTAAGAAAATCTACACATTACAACAAAAAATTTTAAAAAATGAAGATAGTACCTGTTGTTATACATGAAGCAATATAACCCTTGCAGTCTTGATGAGACCACGTGACACTCATCCTAAGTAGAAAAAGTATGTCTTCAAACACGAATTTCTTCACTTTTCTTCTAAACTCAACTAATTGGTATATATATGTTGTTAGGCAACATCTCAACAATATAACATATGTCATTTTTATATATATTATATTGTTGTGCATTCTTCCTAACTACTGTATATTTAAGGCTATATCTCCGAAACTTCTGAATATATTTTAATGAAATAAAGCTCAAATTGAAGAGCTGTACCCTCTTCATATTCTGACTGCAAGCAGCGCCCCCTACTGTAGAAGGAAAGTTATCTTGTGCATATCATGTTTGGTACTCTTTTATTCATTTTACACTATATAAACGATTTTATTCCATGATATGTCTCATTGCCTCATAACAATATGGCTGACCAATGACAACCGAGGAATAAGGACATGTACCGTTCAGAACTACATACAGCGCATTCGCTAATTGGCGCACTTTCTTCATTTTTTGAAAAACAAATAAAATTTTTATACTATGGGTTTGAATTTTGCATCACCCTGTATATGTTTTCCATACAACAACCAAATATACTACCTAAGAATTGCAAACATGATAAAATGGTAAGAAAATCTACACATTACAACAAAAAATTTTAAAAAATGAAGATAGTACCTGTTGTTATACATGAAGCAATATAACCCTTGCAGTCTTGATGAGACCACGTGACACTCATCCTAAGTAGAAAAAGTATGTCTTCAAACACGAATTTCTTCACTTTTCTTCTAAACTCAACTAATTGGTATATATATGTTGTTAGGCAACATCTCAACAATATAACATATGTCATTTTTATATATATTATATTGTTGTGCATTCTTCCTAACTACTGTATATTTAAGGCTATATCTCCGAAACTTCTGAATATATTTTAATGTAATAAAGCTCAAATTGAAGAGCTGTACCCTCTTCATATTCTGACTGCAAGCAGCGCCCCTACTGTAGAAGGAAAGTTATCTTGTGCATATCATGTTTGGTACTCTTTTATTCATTTTTCACTATATAAACGATTTTATTCCATGATATGTCTCATTGCCTCATAACAATATGGCTGACCAATGACAACCGAGGAATAAGGACATGTACCGTTCAGAACTACATACAGCGCATTCGCTAATTGGCGCACTTTCTTCATTTTTTGAAAAACAAATAAAATTTTTATACTATGGGTTTGAATTTTGCATCACCCTGTATATGTTTTCCATACAACAAACAAATATACTACCTAAGAATTGCAAACATGATAAAATGGTAAGAAAATCTACACATTACAACAAAAAAATTTAAAAAATGAAGATAGTACCTGTTGTTATACATGAAGCAATATAACCCTTGCAGTCTTGATGAGACCACGTGACACTCATCCTAAGTAGAAAAAGTATGTCTTCAAACACGAATTTCTTCACTTTTCTTCTAAACTCAACTAATTGGTATATATATGTTGTTAGGCAACATCTCAACAATATAACATATGTCATTTTTATATATATTATATTGTTGTGCATTCTTCCTAACCACTGTATATTTAAGGCTATATCTCTGAAACTTCTGAATATATTTTAATGTAATAAAGCTCAAATTGAAGAGCTGTACCCTCTTCATATTCTGACTGCAAGCAGCGCCCCCTACTGTAGAAGGAAAGTTATCTTGTGCATATCATGTTTGGTACTCTTTTATTCATTTTACACTATATAAACGATTTTATTCCATGATATGTCTCATTGCCTCATAACAATATGGCTGACCAATGACAACCGAGGAATAAGGACATGTACCGTTCAGAACTACACACAGCGCATTCGCTAATTGGCGCACTTTCTTCATTTTTTGAAAAACAAATAAAATTTTTATACTATGGGTTTGAATTTTGCATCACCCTGTATATGTTTTCCATACAACAACCAAATATACTACCTAAGAATTGCAAACATGATAAAATGGTAAGAAAATCTACACATTACAACAAAAAATTTTAAAAAATGAAGATAGTACCTGTTGTTATACATGAAGCAATATAACCCTTGCAGTCTTGATGAGACCACGTGACACTCATCCTAAGTAGAAAAAGTATGTCTTCAAACACGAATTTCTTCACTTTTCTTCTAAACTCAACTAATTGGTATATATATGTTGTTAGGCAACATCTCAACAATATAACATATGTCATTTTTATATATATTATATTGTTGTGCATTCTTCCTAACTACTGTATATTTAAGGCTATATCTCCGAAACTTCTGAATATATTTTAATGAAATAAAGCTCAAATTGAAGAGCTGTACCCTCTTCATATTCTGACTGCAAGCAGCGCCCCCTACTGTAGAAGGAAAGTTATCTTGTGCATATCATGTTTGGTACTCTTTTATTCATTTTACACTATATAAACGATTTTATTCCATGATATGTCTCATTGCCTCATAACAATATGGCTGACCAATGACAACCGAGGAATAAGGACATGTACCGTTCAGAACTACATACAGCGCATTCGCTAATTGGCGCACTTTCTTCATTTTTTGAAAAACAAATAAAATTTTTATACTATGGGTTTGAATTTTGCATCACCCTGTATATGTTTTCCATATAACAACCAAATATACTACCTAAGAATTGCAAACATGATAAAATGGTAAGAAAATCTACACATTACAACAAAAAAATTTAAAAAATGAAGATAGTACCTGTTGTTATACATGAAGCAATATAACCCTTGCAGTCTTGATGAGACCACGTGACACTCATCCTAAGTAGAAAAAGTATGTCTTCAAACACGAATTTCTTCACTTTTCTTCTAAACTCAACCAATTGGTATATATATGTTGTTAGGCAACATCTCAACAATATAACATATGTCATTTTTATATATATTATATTGTTGTGCATTCTTCCTAACTACTGTATATTTAAGGCTATATCTCCGAAACTTCTGAATATATTTTAATGTAATAAAGCTCAAATTGAAGAGCTGTACCCTCTTCATATTCTGACTGCAAGCAGCGCCCCTACTGTAGAAGGAAAGTTATCTTGTGCATATCATGTTTGGTACTCTTTTATTCATTTTACACTATATAAACGATTTTATTCCATGATATGTCTCATTGCCTCATAACAATATGGCTGACCAATGACAACCGAGGAATAAGGACATGTACCGTTCAGAACTACATACAGCGCATTCGCTAATTGGCGCACTTTCTTCATTTTTTGAAAAACAAATAAAATTTTTATACTATGGGTTTGAATTTTGCATCACCCTGTATATGTTTTCCATACAACAACCAAATATACTACCTAAGAATTGCAAACATGATAAAATGGTAAGAAAATCTACACATTACAACAAAAAATTTTAAAAAATGAAGATAGTACCTGTTGTTATACATGAAGCAATATAACCCTTGCAGTCTTGATGAGACCACGTGACACTCATCCTAAGTAGAAAAAGTATGTCTTCAAACACGAATTTCTTCACTTTTCTTCTAAACTCAACTAATTGGTATATATCTGTTGTTAGGCAACATCTCAACAATATAACATATGTCATTTTTATATATATTATATTGTTGTGCATTCTTCCTAACTACTGTATATTTAAGGCTATATCTCCGAAACTTCTGAATATATTTTAATGAAATAAAGCTCAAATTGAAGAGCTGTACCCTCTTCATATTCTGACTGCAAGCAGCGCCCCCTACTGTAGAAGGAAAGTTATCTTGTGCATATCATGTTTGGTACTCTTTTATTCATTTTACACTATATAAACGATTTTATTCCATGATATGTCTCATTGCCTCATAACAATATGGCTGACCAATGACAACCGAGGAATAAGGACATGTACCGTTCAGAACTACATACAGCGCATTCGCTAATTGGCGCACTTTCTTCATTTTTTCAAAAACAAATAAAATTTTTATACTATGGGTTTGAATTTTGCATCACCCTGTATATGTTTTCCATACAACAACCAAATATACTACCTAAGAATTGCAAACATGATAAAATGGTAAGAAAATCTACACATTACAACAAAAAATTTTAAAAAATGAAGATAGTACCTGTTGTTATACATGAAGCAATATAACCCTTGCAGTCTTGATGAGACCACGTGACACTCATCCTAAGTAGAAAAAGTATGTCTTCAAACACGAATTTCTTCACTTTTCTTCTAAACTCAACTAATTGGTATATATATGTTGTTAGGCAACATCTCAACAATATAACATATGTCATTTTTATATATATTATATTGTTGTGCATTCTTCCTAACTACTGTATATTTAAGGCTATATCTCCGAAACTTCTGAATATATTTTAATGTAATAAAGCTCAAATTGAAGAGCTGTACCCTCTTCATATTCTGACTGCAAGCAGCGCCCCTACTGTAGAAGGAAAGTTATCTTGTGCATATCATGTTTGGTACTCTTTTATTCATTTTTCACTATATAAACGATTTTATTCCATGATATGTCTCATTGCCTCATAACAATATGGCTGACCAATGACAACCGAGGAATAAGGACATGTACCGTTCAGAACTACATACAGCGCATTCGCTAATTGGCGCACTTTCTTCATTTTTTGAAAAACAAATAAAATTTTTATACTATGGGTTTGAATTTTGCATCACCCTGTATATGTTTTCCATACAACAACCAAATATACTACCTAAGAATTGCAAACATGATAAAATGGTAAGAAAATCTACACATTACAACAAAAAATTTTAAAAAATGAAGATAGTACCTGTTGTTATACATGAAGCAATATAACCCTTGCAGTCTTGATGAGACCACGTGACACTCATCCTAAGTAGAAAAAGTATGTCTTCAAACACGAATTTCTTCACTTTTCTTCTAAACTCAACTAATTGGTATATATATGTTGTTAGGCAACATCTCAACAATATAACATATGTCATTTTTATATATATTATATTGTTGTGCATTCTTCCTAACTACTGTATATTTAAGGCTATATCTCTGAAACTTCTGAATATATTTTAATGTAATAAAGCTCAAATTGAAGAGCTGTACCCTCTTCATATTCTGACTGCAAGCAGCGCCCCCTACTGTAGAAGGAAAGTTATCTTGTGCATATCATGTTTGGTACTCTTTTATTCATTTTACACTATATAAACGATTTTATTCCATGATATGTCTCATTGCCTCATAACAATATGGCTGACCAATGACAACCGAGGAATAAGGACATGTACCGTTCAGAACTACACACAGCGCATTCGCTAATTGGCGCACTTTCTTCATTTTTTGAAAAACAAATAAAATTTTTATACTATGGGTTTGAATTTTTCATCACCCTGTATATGTTTTCCATACAACAACCAAATATACTACCTAAGAATTGCAAACATGATAAAATGGTAAGAAAATCTACACATTGCAACAAAAAATTTTAAAAAATGAAGATAGTACCTGTTGTTATACATGAAGCAATATAACCCTTGCAGTCTTGATGAGACCACGTGACACTCATCCTAAGTAGAAAAAGTATGTCTTCAAACACGAATTTCTTCACTTTTCTTCTAAACTCAACTAATTGGTATATATATGTTGTTAGGCAACATCTCAACAATATAACATATGTCATTTTTATATATATTATATTGTTGTGCATTCTTCCTAACTACTGTATATTTAAGGCTATATCTCCGAAACTTCTGAATATATTTTAATGAAATAAAGCTCAAATTGAAGAGCTGTACCCTCTTCATATTCTGACTGCAAGCAGCGCCCCCTACTGTAGAAGGAAAGTTATCTTGTGCATATCATGTTTGGTACTCTTTTATTCATTTTACACTATATAAACGATTTTATTCCATGATATGTCTCATTGCCTCATAACAATATGGCTGACCAATGACAACCGAGGAATAAGGACATGTACCGTTCAGAACTACATACAGCGCATTCGCTAATTGGCGCACTTTCTTCATTTTTTGAAAAACAAATAAAATTTTTATACTATGGGTTTGAATTTTGCATCACCCTGTATATGTTTTCCATACAACAACCAAATATACTACCTAAGAATTGCAAACATGATAAAATGGTAAGAAAATCTACACATTACAACAAAAAAATTTAAAAAATGAAGATAGTACCTGTTGTTATACATGAAGCAATATAACCCTTGCAGTCTTGATGAGACCACGTGACACTCATCCTAAGTAGAAAAAGTATGTCTTCAAACACGAATTTCTTCACTTTTCTTCTAAACTCAACTAATTGGTATATATATGTTGTTAGGCAACATCTCAACAATATAACATATGTCATTTTTATATATATTATATTGTTGTGCATTCTTCCTAACTACTGTATATTTAAGGCTATATCTCCGAAACTTCTGAATATATTTTAATGTAATAAAGCTCAAATTGAAGAGCTATACCCTCTTCATATTCTGACTGCAAGCAGCGCCCCTACTGTAGAAGGAAAGTTATCTTGTGCATATCATGTTTGGTACTCTTTTATTCATTTTACACTATATAAACGATTTTATTCCATGATATGTCTCATTGCCTCATAACAATATGGCTGACCAATGACAACCGAGGAATAAGGACATGTAGCGTTCAGAACTACATACAGCGCATTCGCTAATTGGCGCACTTTCTTCATTTTTTGAAAAACAAATAAAATTTTTATACTATGGGTTTGAATTTTGCATCACCCTGTATATGTTTTCCATACAACAACCAAATATACTACCTAAGAATTGCAAACATGATAAAATGGTAAGAAAATCTACACATTACAACAAAAAATTTTAAAAAATGAAGATAGTACCTGTTGTTATACATGAAGCAATATAACCCTTGCAGTCTTGATGAGACCACGTGACACTCATCCTAAGTAGAAAAAGTATGTCTTCAAACACGAATTTCTTCACTTTTCTTCTAAACTCAACTAATTGGTATATATCTGTTGTTAGGCAACATCTCAACAATATAACATATGTCATTTTTATATATATTATATTGTTGTGCATTCTTCCTAACTACTGTATATTTAAGGCTATATCTCCGAAACTTCTGAATATATTTTAATGTAATAAAGCTCAAATTGAAGAGCTGTACCCTCTTCATATTCTGACTGCAAGCAGCGCCCCTACTGTAGAAGGAAAGTTATCTTGTGCATATCATGTTTGGTACTCTTTTATTCATTTTACACTATATAAACGATTTTATTCCATGATATGTCTCATTGCCTCATAACAATATGGCTGACCAATGACAACCGAGGAATAAGGACATGTACCGTTCAGAACTACATACAGCGCATTCGCTAATTGGCGCACTTTCTTCATTTTTTGAAAAACAAATAAAATTTTTATACTATGGGTTTGAATTTTGCATCACCCTGTATATGTTTTCCATACAACAACCAAATATACTACCTAAGAATTGCAAACATGATAAAATGGTAAGAAAATCTACACATTACAACAAAAAAATTTAAAAAATGAAGATAGTACCTGTTGTTATACATGAAGCAATATAACCCTTGCAGTCTTGATGAGACCACGTGACACTCATCCTAAGTAGAAAAAGTATGTCTTCAAACACGAATTTCTTCACTTTTCTTCTAAACTCAACTAATTGGTATATATATGTTGTTAGGCAACATCTCAACAATATAACATATGTCATTTTTATATATATTATATTGTTGTGCATTCTTCCTAACTACTGTATATTTAAGGCTATATCTCTGAAACTTCTGAATATATTTTAATGTAATAAAGCTCAAATTGAAGAGCTGTACCCTCTTCATATTCTGACTGCAAGCAGCGCCCCCTACTGTAGAAGGAAAGTTATCTTGTGCATATCATGTTTGGTACTCTTTTATTCATTTTACACTATATAAACGATTTTATTCCATGATATGTCTCATTGCCTCATAACAATATGGCTGACCAATGACAACCGAGGAATAAGGACATGTACCGTTCAGAACTACACACAGCGCATTCGCTAATTGGCGCACTTTCTTCATTTTTTGAAAAACAAATAAAATTTTTATACTATGGGTTTGAATTTTTCATCACCCTGTATATGTTTTCCATACAACAACCAAATATACTACCTAAGAATTGCAAACATGATAAAATGGTAAGAAAATCTACACATTACAACAAAAAATTTTAAAAAATGAAGATAGTACCTGTTATTATACATGAAGCAATATAACCCTT
Source organism: Thermobia domestica (assembly GCF_964235325.1). Classification (NCBI taxonomy): domain Eukaryota; kingdom Metazoa; phylum Arthropoda; class Insecta; order Zygentoma; family Lepismatidae; genus Thermobia; species Thermobia domestica. Next base: position 26,491 of record NW_027656772.1, read on the forward strand.
GCAGTCTTGATGAGACCACGTGACACTCATCCTAAGTAGAAAAAGTATGTCTTCAAACACGAATTTCTTCACTTTTCTTCTAAACTCAACTAATTGGTATATATATGTTGTTAGGCAACATCTCAACAATATAACATATGTCATTTTTATATATATTATATTGTTGTGCATTCTTCCTAACTACTGTATATTTAAGGCTATATCTCCGAAACTTCTGAATATATTTTAATGAAATAAAGCTCAAATTGAAGAGCTGTACCCTCTTCATATTCTGACTGCAAGCAGCGCCCCCTACTGTAGAAGGAAAGTTATCTTGTGCATATCATGTTTGGTACTCTTTTATTCATTTTACACTATATAAACGATTTTATTCCATGATATGTCTCATTGCCTCATAACAATATGGCTGACCAATGACAACCGAGGAATAAGGACATGTACCGTTCAGAACTACATACAGCGCATTCGCTAATTGGCGCACTTTCTTCATTTTTTGAAAAACAAATAAAATTTTTATACTATGGGTTTGAATTTTGCATCACCCTGTATATGTTTTCCATACAACAACCAAATATACTACCTAAGAATTGCAAACATGATAAAATGGTAAGAAAATCTACACATTACAACAAAAAAATTTAAAAAATGAAGATAGTACCTGTTGTTATACATGAAGCAATATAACCCTTGCAGTCTTGATGAGACCACGTGACACTCATCCTAAGTAGAAAAAGTATGTCTTCAAACACGAATTTCTTCACTTTTCTTCTAAACTCAACTAATTGGTATATATATGTTGTTAGGCAACATCTCAACAATATAACATATGTCATTTTTATATATATTATATTGTTGTGCATTCTTCCTAACTACTGTATATTTAAGGCTATATCTCCGAAACTTCTGAATATATTTTAATGTAATAAAGCTCAAATTGAAGAGCTGTACCCTCTTCATATTCTGACTGCAAGCAGCGCCCCTACTGTAGAAGGAAAGTTATCTTGTGCATATCATGTTTGGTACTCTTTTATTCATTTTACACTATATAAACGATTTTATTCCATGATATGTCTCATTGCCTCATAACAATATGGCTGACCAATGACAACCGAGGAATAAGGACATGTACCGTTCAGAACTACATACAGCGCATTCGCTAATTGGCGCACTTTCTTCATTTTTTGAAAAACAAATAAAATTTTTATACTATGGGTTTGAATTTTGCATCACCCTGTATATGTTTTCCATACAACAACCAAATATACTACCTAAGAATTGCAAACATGATAAAATGGTAAGAAAATCTACACATTACAACAAAAAATTTTAAAAAATGAAGATAGTACCTGTTGTTATACATGAAGCAATATAACCCTTGCAGTCTTGATGAGACCACGTGACACTCATCCTAAGTAGAAAAAGTATGTCTTCAAACACGAATTTCTTCACTTTTCTTCTAAACTCAACTAATTGGTATATATATGTTGTTAGGCAACATCTCAACAATATAACATATGTCATTTTTATATATATTATATTGTTGTGCATTCTTCCTAACTACTGTATATTTAAGGCTATATCTCCGAAACTTCTGAATATATTTTAATGAAATAAAGCTCAAATTGAAGAGCTGTACCCTCTTCATATTCTGACTGCAAGCAGCGCCCCCTACTGTAGAAGGAAAGTTATCTTGTGCATATCATGTTTGGTACTCTTTTATTCATTTTACACTATATAAACGATTTTATTCCATGATATGTCTCATTGCCTCATAACAATATGGCTGACCAATGACAACCGAGGAATAAGGACATGTACCGTTCAGAACTACATACAGCGCATTCGCTAATTGGCGCACTTTCTTCATTTTTTGAAAAACAAATAAAATTTTTATACTATGGGTTTGAATTTTGCATCACCCTGTATATGTTTTCCATACAACAACCAAATATACTACCTAAGAATTGCAAACATGATAAAATGGTAAGAAAATCTACACATTACAACAAAAAAATTTAAAAAATGAAGATAGTACCTGTTGTTATACATGAAGCAATATAACCCTTGCAGTCTTGATGAGACCACGTGACACTCATCCTAAGTAGAAAAAGTATGTCTTCAAACACGAATTTCTTCACTTTTCTTCTAAACTCAACTAATTGGTATATATATGTTGTTAGGCAACATCTCAACAATATAACATATGTCATTTTTATATATATTATATTGTTGTGCATTCTTCCTAACTACTGTATATTTAAGGCTATATCTCCGAAACTTCTGAATATATTTTAATGTAATAAAGCTCAAATTGAAGAGCTATACCCTCTTCATATTCTGACTGCAAGCAGCGCCCCTACTGTAGAAGGAAAGTTATCTTGTGCATATCATGTTTGGTACTCTTTTATTCATTTTACACTATATAAACGATTTTATTCCATGATATGTCTCATTGCCTCATAACAATATGGCTGACCAATGACAACCGAGGAATAAGGACATGTACCGTTCAGAACTACATACAGCGCATTCGCTAATTGGCGCACTTTCTTCATTTTTTGAAAAACAAATAAAATTTTTATACTATGGGTTTGAATTTTGCATCACCCTGTATATGTTTTCCATACAACAACCAAATATACTACCTAAGAATTGCAAACATGATAAAATGGTAAGAAAATCTACACATTACAACAAAAAATTTTAAAAAATGAAGATAGTACCTGTTGTTATACATGAAGCAATATAACCCTTGCAGTCTTGATGAGACCACGTGACACTCATCCTAAGTAGAAAAAGTATGTCTTCAAACACGAATTTCTTCACTTTTCTTCTAAACTCAACTAATTGGTATATATCTGTTGTTAGGCAACATCTCAACAATATAACATATGTCATTTTTATATATATTATATTGTTGTGCATTCTTCCTAACTACTGTATATTTAAGGCTATATCTCCGAAACTTCTGAATATATTTTAATGTAATAAAGCTCAAATTGAAGAGCTGTACCCTCTTCATATTCTGACTGCAAGCTGCGCCCCTACTGTAGAAGGAAAGTTATCTTGTGCATATCATGTTTGGTACTCTTTTATTCATTTTACACTATATAAACGATTTTATTCCATGATATGTCTCATTGCCTCATAACAATATGGCTGACCAATGACAACCGAGGAATAAGGACATGTACCGTTCAGAACTACATACAGCGCATTCGCTAATTGGCGCACTTTCTTCATTTTTTGAAAAACAAATAAAATTTTTATACTATGGGTTTGAATTTTGCATCACCCTGTATATGTTTTCCATACAACAACCAAATATACTACCTAAGAATTGCAAACATGATAAAATGGTAAGAAAATCTACACATTACAACAAAAAAATTTAAAAAATGAAGATAGTACCTGTTGTTATACATGAAGCAATATAACCCTTGCAGTCTTGATGAGACCACGTGACACTCATCCTAAGTAGAAAAAGTATGTCTTCAAACACGAATTTCTTCACTTTTCTTCTAAACTCAACTAATTGGTATATATATGTTGTTAGGCAACATCTCAACAATATAACATATGTCATTTTTATATATATTATATTGTTGTGCATTCTTCCTAACTACTGTATATTTAAGGCTATATCTCTGAAACTTCTGAATATATTTTAATGTAATAAAGCTCAAATTGAAGAGCTGTACCCTCTTCATATTCTGACTGCAAGCAGCGCCCCCTACTGTAGAAGGAAAGTTATCTTGTGCATATCATGTTTGGTACTCTTTTATTCATTTTACACTATATAAACGATTTTATTCCATGATATGTCTCATTGCCTCATAACAATATGGCTGACCAATGACAACCGAGGAATAAGGACATGTACCGTTCAGAACTACACACAGCGCATTCGCTAATTGGCGCACTTTCTTCATTTTTTGAAAAACAAATAAAATTTTTATACTATGGGTTTGAATTTTTCATCACCCTGTATATGTTTTCCATACAACAACCAAATATACTACCTAAGAATTGCAAACATGATAAAATGGTAAGAAAATCTACACATTACAACAAAAAAATTTAAAAAATGAAGATAGTACCTGTTGTTATACATGAAGCAATATAACCCTTGCAGTCTTGATGAGACCACGTGACACTCATCCTAAGTAGGAAAAGTATGTCTTCAAACACGAATTTCTTCACTTTTCTTCTAAACTCAACTAATTGGTATATATATGTTGTTAGGCAACATCTCAACAATATAACATATGTCATTTTTATATATATTATATTGTTGTGCATTCTTCCTAACTACTGTATATTTAAGGCTATATCTCCGAAACTTCTGAATATATTTTAATGTAATAAAGCTCAAATTGAAGAGCTGTACCCTCTTCATATTCTGACTGCAAGCAGCGCCCCTACTGTAGAAGGAAAGTTATCTTGTGCATATCATGTTTGGTACTCTTTTATTCATTTTACACTATATAAACGATTTTATTCCATGATATGTCTCATTGCCTCATAACAATATGGCTGACCAATGACAACCGAGGAATAAGGACATGTACCGTTCAGAACTACATACAGCGCATTCGCTAATTGGCGCACTTTCTTCATTTTTTGAAAAACAAATAAAATTTTTATACTATGGGTTTGAATTTTGCATCACCCTGTATATGTTTTCCATACAACAACCAAATATACTACCTAAGAATTGCAAACATGATAAAATGGTAAGAAAATCTACACATTACAACAAAAAAATTTAAAAAATGAAGATAGTACCTGTTGTTATACATGAAGCAATATAACCCTTGCAGTCTTGATGAGACCACGTGACACTCATCCTAAGTAGAAAAAGTATGTCTTCAAACACGAATTTCTTCACTTTTCTTCTAAACTCAACTAATTGGTATATATATGTTGTTAGGCAACATCTCAACAATATAACATATGTCATTTTTATATATATTATATTGTTGTGCATTCTTCCTAACTACTGTATATTTAAGGCTATATCTCTGAAACTTCTGAATATATTTTAATGTAATAAAGCTCAAATTGAAGAGCTGTACCCTCTTCATATTCTGACTGCAAGCAGCGCCCCCTACTGTAGAAGGAAAGTTATCTTGTGCATATCATGTTTGGTACTCTTTTATTCATTTTACACTATATAAACGATTTTATTCCATGATATGTCTCATTGCCTCATAACAATATGGCTGACCAATGACAACCGAGGAATAAGGACATGTACCGTTCAGAACTACACACAGCGCATTCGCTAATTGGCGCACTTTCTTCATTTTTTGAAAAACAAATAAAATTTTTATACTATGGGTTTGAATTTTTCATCACCCTGTATATGTTTTCCATACAACAACCAAATATACTACCTAAGAATTGCAAACATGATAAAATGGTAAGAAAATCTACACATTACAACAAAAAATTTTAAAAAATGAAGATAGTACCTGTTGTTATACATGAAGCAATATAACCCTTGCAGTCTTGATGAGACCACGTGACACTCATCCTAAGTAGAAAAAGTATGTCTTCAAACACGAATTTCTTCACTTTTCTTCTAAACTCAACTAATTGGTATATATATGTTGTTAGGCAACATCTCAACAATATAACATATGTCATTTTTATATATATTATATTGTTGTGCATTCTTCCTAACTACTGTATATTTAAGGCTATATCTCCGAAACTTCTGAATATATTTTAATGAAATAAAGCTCAAATTGAAGAGCTGTACCCTCTTCATATTCTGACTGCAAGCAGCGCCCCCTACTGTAGAAGGAAAGTTATCTTGTGCATATCATGTTTGGTACTCTTTTATTCATTTTACACTATATAAACGATTTTATTCCATGATATGTCTCATTGCCTCATAACAATATGGCTGACCAATGACAACCGAGGAATAAGGACATGTACCGTTCAGAACTACATACAGCGCATTCGCTAATTGGCGCACTTTCTTCATTTTTTGAAAAACAAATAAAATTTTTATACTATGGGTTTGAATTTTGCATCACCCTGTATATGTTTTCCATACAACAACCAAATATACTACCTAAGAATTGCAAACATGATAAAATGGTAAGAAAATCTACACATTACAACAAAAAAATTTAAAAAATGAAGATAGTACCTGTTGTTATACATGAAGCAATATAACCCTTGCAGTCTTGATGAGACCACGTGACACTCATCCTAAGTAGAAAAAGTATGTCTTCAAACACGAATTTCTTCACTTTTCTTCTAAACTCAACTAATTGGTATATATATGTTGTTAGGCAACATCTCAACAATATAACATATGTCATTTTTATATATATTATATTGTTGTGCATTCTTCCTAACTACTGTATATTTAAGGCTATATCTCCGAAACTTCTGAATATATTTTAATGTAATAAAGCTCAAATTGAAGAGCTGTACCCTCTTCATATTCTGACTGCAAGCAGCGCCCCTACTGTAGAAGGAAAGTTATCTTGTGCATATCATGTTTGGTACTCTTTTATTCATTTTACACTATATAAACGATTTTATTCCATGATATGTCTCATTGCCTCATAACAATATGGCTGACCAATGACAACCGAGGAATAAGGACATGTACCGTTCAGAACTACATACAGCGCATTCGCTAATTGGCGCACTTTCTTCATTTTTTGAAAAACAAATAAAATTTTTATACTATGGGTTTGAATTTTGCATCACCCTGTATATGTTTTCCATACAACAACCAAATATACTACCTAAGAATTGCAAACATGATAAAATGGTAAGAAAATCTACACATTACAACAAAAAATTTTAAAAAATGAAGATAGTACCTGTTGTTATACATGAAGCAATATAACCCTTGCAGTCTTGATGAGACCACGTGACACTCATCCTAAGTAGAAAAAGTATGTCTTCAAACACGAATTTCTTCACTTTTCTTCTAAACTCAACTAATTGGTATATATATGTTGTTAGGCAACATCTCAACAATATAACATATGTCATTTTTATATATATTATATTGTTGTGCATTCTTCCTAACTACTGTATATTTAAGGCTATATCTCCGAAACTTCTGAATATATTTTAATGAAATAAAGCTCAAATTGAAGAGCTGTACCCTCTTCATATTCTGACTGCAAGCAGCGCCCCCTACTGTAGAAGGAAAGTTATCTTGTGCATATCATGTTTGGTACTCTTTTATTCATTTTACACTATATAAACGATTTTATTCCATGATATGTCTCATTGCCTCATAACAATATGGCTGACCAATGACAACCGAGGAATAAGGACATGTACCGTTCAGAACTACATACAGCGCATTCGCTAATTGGCGCACTTTCTTCATTTTTTGAAAAACAAATAAAATTTTTATACTATGGGTTTGAATTTTGCATCACCCTGTATATGTTTTCCATACAACAACCAAATATACTACCTAAGAATTGCAAACATGATAAAATGGTAAGAAAATCTACACATTACAACAAAAAAATTTAAAAAATGAAGATAGTACCTGTTGTTATACATGAAGCAATATAACCCTTGCAGTCTTGATGAGACCACGTGACACTCATCCTAAGTAGAAAAAGTATGTCTTCAAACACGAATTTCTTCACTTTTCTTCTAAACTCAACTAATTGGTATATATATGTTGTTAGGCAACATCTCAACAATATAACATATGTCATTTTTATATATATTATATTGTTGTGCATTCTTCCTAACTACTGTATATTTAAGGCTATATCTCCGAAACTTCTGAATATATTTTAATGTAATAAAGCTCAAATTGAAGAGCTATACCCTCTTCATATTCTGACTGCAAGCAGCGCCCCTACTGTAGAAGGAAAGTTATCTTGTGCATATCATGTTTGGTACTCTTTTATTCATTTTACACTATATAAACGATTTTATTCCATGATATGTCTCATTGCCTCATAACAATATGGCTGACCAATGACAACCGAGGAATAAGGACATGTACCGTTCAGAACTACATACAGCGCATTCGCTAATTGGCGCACTTTCTTCATTTTTTGAAAAACAAATAAAATTTTTATACTATGGGTTTGAATTTTGCATCACCCTGTATATGTTTTCCATACAACAACCAAATATACTACCTAAGAATTGCAAACATGATAAAATGGTAAGAAAATCTACACATTACAACAAAAAAATTTTAAAAAATGAAGATAGTACCTGTTGTTAGATATGAAGCAATATAACCCTTGCAGTCTTGATGAGACCACGTGACACTCATCCTAAGTAGAAAAAGTATGTCTTCAAACACGAATTTCTTCACTTTTCTTCTAAACTCAACTAATTGGTATATATCTGTTGTTAGGCAACATCTCAACAATATAACATATGTCATTTTTATATATATTATATTGTTGTGCATTCTTCCTAACTACTGTATATTTAAGGCTATATCTCCGAAACTTCTGAATATATTTTAATGTAATAAAGCTCAAATTGAAGAGCTGTACCCTCTTCATATTCTGACTGCAAGCAGCGCCCCTACTGTAGAAGGAAAGTTATCTTGTGCATATCATGTTTGGTACTCTTTTATTCATTTTACACTATATAAACGATTTTATTCCATGATATGTCTCATTGCCTCATTACAATATGGCTGACCAATGACAACCGAGGAATAAGGACATGTACCGTTCAGAACTACATACAGCGCATTCGCTAATTGGCGCACTTTCTTCATTTTTTGAAAAACAAATAAAATTTTTATACTATGGGTTTGAATTTTGCATCACCCTGTATATGTTTCCATACAACAACCAAATATACTACCTAAGAATTGCAAACATGATAAAATGGTAAGAAAATCTACACATTACAACAAAAAAATTTAAAAAATGAAGATAGTACCTGTTGTTATACATGAAGCAATATAACCCTTGCAGTCTTGATGAGACCACGTGACACTCATCCTAAGTAGAAAAAGTATGTCTTCAAACACGAATTTCTTCACTTTTCTTCTAAACTCAACTAATTGGTATATATATGTTGTTAGGCAACATCTCAACAATATAACATATGTCATTTTTATATATATTATATTGTTGTGCATTCTTCCTAACTACTGTATATTTAAGGCTATATCTCTGAAACTTCTGAATATATTTTAATGTAATAAAGCTCAAATTGAAGAGCTGTACCCTCTTCATATTCTGACTGCAAGCAGCGCCCCCTACTGTAGAAGGAAAGTTATCTTGTGCATATCATGTTTGGTACTCTTTTATTCATTTTACACTATATAAACGATTTTATTCCATGATATGTCTCATTGCCTCATAACAATATGGCTGACCAATGACAACCGAGGAATAAGGACATGTACCGTTCAGAACTACACACAGCGCATTCGCTAATTGGCGCACTTTCTTCATTTTTTGAAAAACAAATAAAATTTTTATACTATGGGTTTGAATTTTTCATCACCCTGTATATGTTTTCCATACAACAACCAAATATACTACCTAAGAATTGCAAACATGATAAAATGGTAAGAAAATCTACACATTACAACAAAAAATTTTAAAAAATGAAGATAGTACCTGTTGTTATACATGAAGCAATATAACCCTTGCAGTCTTGATGAGACCACGTGACACTCATCCTAAGTAGAAAAAGTATGTCTTCAAACACGAATTTCTTCACTTTTCTTCTAAACTCAACTAATTGGTATATATATGTTGTTAGGCAACATCTCAACAATATAACATATGTCATTTTTATATATATTATATTGTTGTGCATTCTTCCTAACTACTGTATATTTAAGGCTATATCTCCGAAACTTCTGAATATATTTTAATGAAATAAAGCTCAAATTGAAGAGCTGTACCCTCTTCATATTCTGACTGCAAGCAGCACCCCCTACTGTAGAAGGAAAGTTATCTTGTGCATATCATGTTTGGTACTCTTTTATTCATTTTACACTATATAAACGATTTTATTCCATGATATGTCTCATTGCCTCATAACAATATGGCTGACCAATGACAACCGAGGAATAAGGACATGTACCGTTCAGAACTACATACAGCGCATTCGCTAATTGGCGCACTTTCTTCATTTTTTGAAAAACAAATAAAATTTTTATACTATGGGTTTGAATTTTGCATCACCCTGTATATGTTTTCCATACAACAACCAAATATACTACCTAAGAATTGCAAACATGATAAAATGGTAAGAAAATCTACACATTACAACAAAAAAATTTAAAAAATGAAGATAGTACCTGTTGTTATACATGAAGCAATATAACCCTTGCAGTCTTGATGAGACCACGTGACACTCATCCTAAGTAGAAAAAGTATGTCTTCAAACACGAATTTCTTCACTTTTCTTCTAAACTCAACTAATTGGTATATATATGTTGTTAGGCAACATCTCAACAATATAACATATGTCATTTTTATATATATTATATTGTTGTGCATTCTTCCTAACTACTGTATATTTAAGGCTATATCTCCGAAACTTCTGAATATATTTTAATGTAATAAAGCTCAAATTGAAGAGCTGTACCCTCTTCATATTCTGACTGCAAGCAGCGCCCCTACTGTAGAAGGAAAGTTATCTTGTGCATATCATGTTTGGTACTCTTTTATTCATTTTACACTATATAAACGATTTTATTCCATGATATGTCTCATTGCCTCATAACAATATGGCTGACCAATGACAACCGAGGAATAAGGACATGTACCGTTCAGAACTACATACAGCGCATTCGCTAATTGGCGCACTTTCTTCATTTTTTGAAAAACAAATAAAATTTTTATACTATGGGTTTGAATTTTGCATCACCCTGTATATGTTTTCCATACAACAACCAAATATACTACCTAAGAATTGCAAACATGATAAAATGGTAAGAAAATCTACACATTACAACAAAAAAATTTAAAAAATGAAGATAGTACCTGTTGTTATACATGAAGCAATATAACCCTTGCAGTCTTGATGAGACCACGTGACACTCATCCTAAGTAGAAAAAGTATGTCTTCAAACACGAATTTCTTCACTTTTCTTCTAAACTCAACTAATTGGTATATATATGTTGTTAGGCAACATCTCAACAATATAACATATGTCATTTTTATATATATTATATTGTTGTGCATTCTTCCTAACTACTGTATATTTAAGGCTATATCTCCGAAACTTCTGAATATATTTTAATGAAATAAAGCTCAAATTGAAGAGCTGTACCGTCTTCATATTCTGACTGCAAGCAGCGCCCCCTACTGTAGAAGGAAAGTTATCTTGTGCATATCATGTTTGGTACTCTTTTATTCATTTTACACTATATAAACGATTTTATTCCATGATATGTCTCATTGCCTCATAACAATATGGCTGACCAATGACAACCGAGGAATAAGGACATGTACCGTTCAGAACTACATACAGCGCATTCGCTAATTGGCGCACTTTCTTCATTTTTTGAAAAACAAATAAAATTTTTATACTATGGGTTTGAATTTTGCATCACCCTGTATATGTTTTCCATACAACAACCAAATATACTACCTAAGAATTGCAAACATGATAAAATGGTAAGAAAATCTACACATTACAACAAAAAATTTTAAAAAATGAAGATAGTACCTGTTGTTATACATGAAGCAATATAACCCTTGCAGTCTTGATGAGACCACGTGACACTCATCCTAAGTAGAAAAAGTATGTCTTCAAACACGAATTTCTTCACTTTTCTTCTAAACTCAACTAATTGGTATATATATGTTGTTAGGCAACATCTCAACAATATAACATATGTCATTTTTATATATATTATATTGTTGTGCATTCTTCCTAACTACTGTATATTTAAGGCTATATCTCCGAAACTTCTGAATATATTTTAATGTAATAAAGCTCAAATTGAAGAGCTGTACCCTCTTCATATTCTGACTGCAAGCAGCGCCCCTACTGTAGAAGGAAAGTTATCTTGTGCATATCATGTTTGGTACTCTTTTATTCATTTTTCACTATATAAACGATTTTATTCCATGATATGTCTCATTGCCTCATAACAATATGGCTGACCAATGACAACCGAGGAATAAGGACATGTACCGTTCAGAACTACATACAACGCATTCGCTAATTGGCGCACTTTCTTCATTTTTTGAAAAACAAATAAAATTTTTATACTATGGGTTTGAATTTTGCATCACCCTGTATATGTTTTCCATACAACAACCAAATATACTACCTAAGAATTGCAAACATGATAAAATGGTAAGAAAATCTACACATTACAACAAAAAAATTTAAAAAATGAAGATAGTACCTGTTGTTATACATGAAGCAATATAACCCTTGCAGTCTTGATGAGACCACGTGACACTCATCCTAAGTAGAAAAAGTATGTCTTCAAACACGAATTTCTTCACTTTTCTTCTAAACTCAACTAATTGGTATATATATGTTGTTAGGCAACATCTCAACAATATAACATATGTCATTTTTATATATATTATATTGTTGTGCATTCTTCCTAACTACTGTATATTTAAGGCTATATCTCTGAAACTTCTGAATATATTTTAATGTAATAAAGCTCAAATTGAAGAGCTGTACCCTCTTCATATTCTGACTGCAACCAGCGCCCCCTACTGTAGAAGGAAAGTTATCTTGTGCATATCATGTTTGGTACTCTTTTATTCATTTTACACTATATAAACGATTTTATTCCATGATATGTCTCATTGCCTCATAACAATATGGCTGACCAATGACAACCGAGGAATAAGGACATGTACCGTTCAGAACTACACACAGCGCATTCGCTAATTGGCGCACTTTCTTCATTTTTTGAAAAACAAATAAAATTTTTATACTATGGGTTTGAATTTTGCATCACCCTGTATATGTTTTCCATACAACAACCAAATATACTACCTAAGAATTGCAAACATGATAAAATGGTAAGAAAATCTACACATTACAACAAAAAATTTTAAAAAATGAAGATAGTACCTGTTGTTATACATGAAGCAATATAACCCTTGCAGTCTTGATGAGACCACGTGACACTCATCCTAAGTAGAAAAAGTATGTCTTCAAACACGAATTTCTTCACTTTTCTTCTAAACTCAACTAATTGGTATATATATGTTGTTAGGCAACATCTCAACAATATAACATATGTCATTTTTATATATATTATATTGTTGTGCATTCTTCCTAACTACTGTATATTTAAGGCTATATCTCCGAAACTTCTGAATATATTTTAATGAAATAAAACTCAAATTGAAGAGCTGTACCCTCTTCATATTCTGACTGCAAGCAGCGCCCCCTACTGTAGAAGGAAAGTTATCTTGTGCATATCATGTTTGGTACTCTTTTATTCATTTTACACTATATAAACGATTTTATTCCATGATATGTCTCATTGCCTCATAACAATATGGCTGACCAATGACAACCGAGGAATAAGGACATGTACCGTTCAGAACTACATACAGCGCATTCGCTAATTGGCGCACTTTCTTCATTTTTTGAAAAACAAATAAAATTTTTATACTATGGGTTTGAATTTTGCATCACCCTGTATATGTTTTCCATACAACAACCAAATATACAACCTAAGAATTGCAAACATGATAAAATGGTAAGAAAATCTACACATTACAACAAAAAATTTTAAAAAATGAAGATAGTACCTGTTGTTATACATGAAGCAATATAACCCTTGCAGTCTTGATGAGACCACGTGACACTCATCCTAAGTAGGAAAAGTATGTCTTCAAACACGAATTTCTTCACTTTTCTTCTAAACTCAACTAATTGGTATATATATGTTGTTAGGCAACATCTCAACAATATAACATATGTCATTTTTATATATATTATATTGTTGTGCATTCTTCCTAACTACTGTATATTTAAGGCTATATCTCCGAAACTTCTGAATATATTTTAATGTAATAAAGCTCAAATTGAAGAGCTGTACCCTCTTCATATTCTGACTGCAAGCAGCGCCCCTACTGTAGAAGGAAAGTTATCTTGTGCATATCATGTTTGGTACTCTTTTATTCATTTTTCACTATATAAACGATTTTATTCCATGATATGTCTCATTGCCTCATAACAATATGGCTGACCAATGACAACCGAGGAATAAGGACATGTACCGTTCAGAACTACATACAGCGCATTCGCTAATTGGCGCACTTTCTTCATTTTTTGAAAAACAAATAAAATTTTTATACTATGGGTTTGAATTTTGCATCACCCTGTATATGTTTTCCATACAACAACCAAATATACTACCTAAGAATTGCAAACATGATAAAATGGTAAGAAAATCTACACATTACAACAAAAAAATTTAAAAAATGAAGATAGTACCTGTTGTTATACATGAAGCAATATAACCCTTGCAGTCTTGATGAGACCACGTGACACTCATCCTAAGTAGAAAAAGTATGTCTTCAAACACGAATTTCTTCACTTTTCTTCTAAACTCAACTAATTGGTATATATATGTTGTTAGGCAACATCTCAACAATATAACATATGTCATTTTTATATATATTATATTGTTGTGCATTCTTCCTAACTACTGTATATTTAAGGCTATATCTCTGAAACTTCTGAATATATTTTAATGTAATAAAGCTCAAATTGAAGAGCTGTACCCTCTTCATATTCTGACTGCAAGCAGCGCCCCCTACTGTAGAAGGAAAGTTATCTTGTGCATATCATGTTTGGTACTCTTTTATTCATTTTACACTATATAAACGATTTTATTCCATGATATGTCTCATTGCCTCATAACAATATGGCTGACCAATGACAACCGAGGAATAAGGACATGTACCGTTCAGAACTACACACAGCGCATTCGCTAATTGGCGCACTTTCTTCATTTTTTGAAAAACAAATAAAATTTTTATACTATGGGTTTGAATTTTGCATCACCCTGTATATGTTTTCCATACAACAACCAAATATACTACCTAAGAATTGCAAACATGATAAAATGGTAAGAAAATCTACACATTACAACAAAAAATTTTAAAAAATGAAGATAGTACCTGTTGTTATACATGAAGCAATATAACCCTTGCAGTCTTGATGAGACCACGTGACACTCATCCTAAGTAGAAAAAGTATGTCTTCAAACACGAATTTCTTCACTTTTCTTCTAAACTCAACTAATTGGTATATATATGTTGTTAGGCAACATCTCAACAATATAACATATGTCATTTTTATATATATTATATTGTTGTGCATTCTTCCTAACTACTGTATATTTAAGGCTATATCTCCGAAACTTCTGAATATATTTTAATGAAATAAAGCTCAAATTGAAGAGCTGTACCCTCTTCATATTCTGGCTGCAAGCAGCGCCCCTACTGTAGAAGGAAAGTTATCTTGTGCATATCATGTTTGGTACTCTTTTATTCATTTTACACTATATAAACGATTTTATTCCATGATATGTCTCATTGCCTCATAACAATATGGCTGACCAATGACAACCGAGGAATAAGGACATGTACCGTTCAGAACTACATACAGCGCATTCGCTAATTGGCGCACTTTCTTCATTTTTTGAAAAACAAATAAAATTTTTATACTATGGGTTTGAATTTTGCATCACTCTGTATATGTTTTCCATACAACAACCAAATATACAACCTAAGAATTGCAAACATGATAAAATGGTAAGAAAATCTACACATTACAACAAAAAATTTTAAAAAATGAAGATAGTACCTGTTGTTATACATGAAGCAATATAACCCTTGCAGTCTTGATGAGACCACGTGACACTCATCCTAAGTAGGAAAAGTATGTCTTCAAACACGAATTTCTTCACTTTTCTTCTAAACTCAACTAATTGGTATATATATGTTGTTAGGCAACATCTCAACAATATAACATATGTCATTTTTATATATATTATATTGTTGTGCATTCTTCCTAACTACTGTATATTTAAGGCTATATCTCCGAAACTTCTGAATATATTTTAATGTAATAAAGCTCAAATTGAAGAGCTGTACCCTCTTCATATTCTGACTGCAAGCAGCGCCCCTACTGTAGAAGGAAAGTTATCTTGTGCATATCATGTTTGGTACTCTTTTATTCATTTTTCACTATATAAACGATTTTATTCCATGATATGTCTCATTGCCTCATAACAATATGGCTGACCAATGACAACCGAGGAATAAGGACATGTACCGTTCAGAACTACATACAGCGCATTCGCTAATTGGCGCACTTTCTTCATTTTTTGAAAAACAAATAAAATTTTTATACTATGGGTTTGAATTTTGCATCACCCTGTATATGTTTTCCATACAACAACCAAATATACTACCTAAGAATTGCAAACATGATAAAATGGTAAGAAAATCTACACATTACAACAAAAAAATTTAAAAAATGAAGATAGTACCTGTTGTTATACATGAAGCAATATAACCCTTGCAGTCTTGATGAGACCACGTGACACTCATCCTAAGTAGAAAAAGTATGTCTTCAAACACGAATTTCTTCACTTTTCTTCTAAACTCAACTAATTGGTATATATATGTTGTTAGGCAACATCTCAACAATATAACATATGTCATTTTTATATATATTATATTGTTGTGCATTCTTCCTAACTACTGTATATTTAAGGCTATATCTCTGAAACTTCTGAATATATTTTAATGTAATAAAGCTCAAATTGAAGAGCTGTACCCTCTTCATATTCTGACTGCAAGCAGCGCCCCCTACTGTAGAAGGAAAGTTATCTTGTGCATATCATGTTTGGTACTCTTTTATTCATTTTACACTATATAAACGATTTTATTCCATGATATGTCTCATTGCCTCATAACAATATGGCTGACCAATGACAACCGAGGAATAAGGACATGTACCGTTCAGAACTACACACAGCGCATTCGCTAATTGGCGCACTTTCTTCATTTTTTGAAAAACAAATAAAATTTTTATACTATGGGTTTGAATTTTGCATCACCCTGTATATGTTTTCCATACAACAACCAAATATACTACCTAAGAATTGCAAACATGATAAAATGGTAAGAAAATCTACACATTACAACAAAAAATTTTAAAAAATGAAGATAGTACCTGTTGTTATACATGAAGCAATATAACCCTTGCAGTCTTGATGAGACCACGTGACACTCATCCTAAGTAGAAAAAGTATGTCTTCAAACACGAATTTCTTCACTTTTCTTCTAAACTCAACTAATTGGTATATATATGTTGTTAGGCAACATCTCAACAATATAACATATGTCATTTTTATATATATTATATTGTTGTGCATTCTTCCTAACTACTGTATATTTAAGGCTATATCTCCGAAACTTCTGAATATATTTTAATGAAATAAAGCTCAAATTGAAGAGCTGTACCCTCTTCATATTCTGGCTGCAAGCAGCGCCCCTACTGTAGAAGGAAAGTTATCTTGTGCATATCATGTTTGGTACTCTTTTATTCATTTTACACTATATAAACGATTTTATTCCATGATATGTCTCATTGCCTCATAACAATATGGCTGACCAATGACAACCGAGGAATAAGGACATGTACCGTTCAGAACTACACACAGCGCATTCGCTAATTGGCGCACTTTCTTCATTTTTTGAAAAACAAATAAAATTTTTATACTATGGGTTTGAATTTTGCATCACCCTGTATATGTTTTCCATACAACAACCAAATATACTACCTAAGAATTGCAAACATGATAAAATGGTAAGAAAATCTACACATTACAACAAAAAATTTTAAAAAATGAAGATAGTTCCTGTTGTTATACATGAAGCAATATAACCCTTGCAGTCTTGATGAGACCACGTGACACTCATCCTAAGTAGAAAAAGTATGTCTTCAAACACGAATTTCTTCACTTTTCTTCTAAACTCAACTAATTGGTATATATATGTTGTTAGGCAACATCTCAACAATATAACATATGTCATTTTTATATATATTATATTGTTGTGCATTCTTCCTAACTACTGTATATTTAAGGCTATATCTCTGAAACTTCTGAATATATTTTAATGTAATAAAGCTCAAATTGAAGAGCTGTACCCTCTTCATATTCTGACTGCAAGCAGCGCCCCCTACTGTAGAAGGAAAGTTATCTTGTGCATATCATGTTTGGTACTCTTTTATTCATTTTACACTATATAAACGATTTTATTCCATGATATGTCTCATTGCCTCATAACAATATGGCTGACCAATGACAACCGAGGAATAAGGACATGTACCGTTCAGAACTACACACAGCGCATTCGCTAATTGGCGCACTTTCTTCATTTTTTGAAAAACAAATAAAATTTTTATACTATGGGTTTGAATTTTGCATCACCCTGTATATGTTTTCCATACAACAACCAAATATACTACCTAAGAATTGCAAACATGATAAAATGGTAAGAAAATCTACACATTACAACAAAAAATTTTAAAAAATGAAGATAGTACCTGTTGTTATACATGAAGCAATATAACCCTTGCAGTCTTGATGAGACCACGTGACACTCATCCTAAGTAGAAAAAGTATGTCTTCAAACACGAATTTCTTCACTTTTCTTCTAAACTCAACTAATTGGTATATATATGTTGTTAGGCAACATCTCAACAATATAACATATGTCATTTTTATATATATTATATTGTTGTGCATTCTTCCTAACTACTGTATATTTAAGGCTATATCTCCGAAACTTCTGAATATATTTTAATGAAATAAAGCTCAAATTGAAGAGCTGTACCCTCTTCATATTCTGGCTGCAAGCAGCGCCCCTACTGTAGAAGGAAAGTTATCTTGTGCATATCATGTTTGGTACTCTTTTATTCATTTTACACTATATAAACGATTTTATTCCATGATATGTCTCATTGCCTCATAACAATATGGCTGACTAATGACAACCGAGGAATAAGGACATGTACCGTTCAGAACTACACACAGCGCATTCGCTAATTGGCGCACTTTCTTCATTTTTTGAAAAACAAATAAAATTTTTATACTATGGGTTTGAATTTTGCATCACCCTGTATATGTTTTCCATACAACAACCAAATATACTACCTAAGAATTGCAAACATGATAAAATGGTAAGAAAATCTACACATTACAACAAAAAAATTTAAAAAATGAAGATAGTACCTGTTGTTATACATGAAGCAATATAACCCTTGCAGTCTTGATGAGACCACGTGACACTCATCCTAAGTAGAAAAAGTATGTCTTCAAACACGAATTTCTTCACTTTTCTTCTAAACTCAACTAATTGGTATATATATGTTGTTAGGCAACATCTCAACAATATAACATATGTCATTTTTATATATATTATATTGTTGTGCATTCTTCCTAACTACTGTATATTTAAGACTATATCTCCGAAACTTCTGAATATATTTTAATGAAATAAAGCTCAAATTGAAGAGCTGTACCCTCTTCATATTCTGACTGCAAGCAGCGCCCCCTACTGTAGAAGGAAAGTTATCTTGTGCATATCATGTTTGGTACTCTTTTATTCATTTTACACTATATAAACGATTTTATTCCATGATATGTCTCATTGCCTCATAACAATATGGCTGACCAATGACAACCGAGGAATAAGGACATGTACCGTTCAGAACTACATACAGCGCATTCGCTAATTGGCGCACTTTCTTCATTTTTTGAAAAACAAATAAAATTTTTATACTATGGGTTTGAATTTTGCATCACCCTGTATATGTTTTCCATACAACAACCAAATATACTACCTAAGAATTGCAAACATGATAAAATGGTAAGAAAATCTACACATTACAACAAAAAATTTTAAAAAATGAAGATAGTACCTGTTGTTATACATGAAGCAATATAACCCTTGCAGTCTTGATGAGACCACGTGACACTCATCCTAAGTAGAAAAAGTATGTCTTCAAACACGAATTTCTTCACTTTTCTTCTAAACTCAACTAATTGGTATATATATGTTGTTAGGCAACATCTCAACAATATAACATATGTCATTTTTATATATATTATATTGTTGTGCATTCTTCCTAACTACTGTATATTTAAGGCTATATCTCCGAAACTTCTGAATATATTTTAATGAAATAAAGCTCAAATTGAAGAGCTGTACCCTCTTCATATTCTGGCTGCAAGCAGCGCCCCTACTCTAGAAGGAAAGTTATCTTGTGCATATCATGTTTGGTACTCTTTTATTCATTTTACACTATATAAACGATTTTATTCCATGATATGTCTCATTGCCTCATAACAATATGGCTGACCAATGACAACCGAGGAATAAGGACATGTACCGTTCAGAACTACACACAGCGCATTCGCTAATTGGCGCACTTTCTTCATTTTTTGAAAAACAAATAAAATTTTTATACTATGGGTTTGAATTTTGCATCACCCTGTATATGTTTTCCATACAACAACCAAATATACTACCTAAGAATTGCAAACATGATAAAATGGTAAGAAAATCTACACATTACAACAAAAAATTTTAAAAAATGAAGATAGTACCTGTTGTTATACATGAAGCAATATAACCCTTGCAGTCTTGATGAGACCACGTGACACTCATCCTAAGTAGAAAAAGTATGTCTTCAAACACGAATTTCTTCACTTTTCTTCTAAACTCAACTAATTGGTATATATATGTTGTTAGGCAACATCTCAACAATATAACATATGTCATTTTTATATATATTATATTGTTGTGCATTCTTCCTAACTACTGTATATTTAAGGCTATATCTCCGAAACTTCTGAATATATTTTAATGAAATAAAGCTCAAATTGAAGAGCTGTACCCTCTTCATATTCTGACTGCAAGCAGCGCCCCCTACTGTAGAAGGAAAGTTATCTTGTGCATATCATGTTTGGTACTCTTTTATTCATTTTACACTATATAAACGATTTTATTCCATGATATGTCTCATTGCCTCATAACAATATGGCTGACCAATGACAACCGAGGAATAAGGACATGTACCGTTCAGAACTACATACAGCGCATTCGCTAATTGGCGCACTTTCTTCATTTTTTGAAAAACAAATAAAATTTTTATACTATGGGTTTGAATTTTGCATCACTCTGTATATGTTTTCCATACAACAACCAAATATACTACCTAAGAATTGCAAACATGATAAAATGGTAAGAAAATCTACACATTACAACAAAAAATTTTAAAAAATGAAGATAGTACCTGTTGTTATACATGAAGCAATATAACCCTTGCAGTCTTGATGAGACCACGTGACACTCATCCTAAGTAGAAAAAGTATGTCTTCAAACACGAATTTCTTCACTTTTCTTCTAAACTCAACTAATTGGTATATATCTGTTGTTAGGCAACATCTCAACAATATAACATATGTCATTTTTATATATATTATATTGTTGTGCATTCTTCCTAACTACTGTATATTTAAGGCTATATCTCCGAAACTTCTGAATATATTTTAATGTAATAAAGCTCAAATTGAAGAGCTGTACCGTCTTCATATTATGACTGCAAGCAGCGCCCCCTACTGTAGAAGGAAAGTTATCTTGTGCATATCATGTTTGGTACTGTTTTATTCATTTTACACTATATAAACGATTTTATTCCATGATATGTCTCATTGCCTCATAACAATATGGCTGACCAATGACAACCGAGGAATAAGGACATGTACCGTTCAGAACTACATACAGCGCATTCGCTAATTGGCGCACTTTCTTCATTTTTTGAAAAACAAATAAAATTTTTATACTATGGGTTTGAATTTTGCATCACCCTGTATATGTTTTCCATACAACAACCAAATATACTACCTAAGAATTGCAAACATGATAAAATGGTAAGAAAATCTACACATTACAACAAAAAATTTTAAAAAATGAAGATAGTACCTGTTGTTATACATGAAGCAATATAACCCTTGCAGTCTTGATGAGACCACGTGACACTCATCCTAAGTAGAAAAAGTATGTCTTCAAACACGAATTTCTTCACTTTTCTTCTAAACTCAACTAATTGGTATATATATGTTGTTAGGCAACATCTCAACAATATAACATATGTCATTTTTATATATATTATATTGTTGTGCATTCTTCCTAACTACTGTATATTTAAGGCTATATCTCCGAAACTTCTGAATATATTTTAATGAAATAAAGCTCAAATTGAAGAGCTGTACCCTCTTCATATTCTGACTGCAAGCAGCGCCCCCTACTGTAGAAGGAAAGTTATCTTGTGCATATCATGTTTGGTACTCTTTTATTCATTTTACACTATATAAACGATTTTATTCCATGATATGTCTCATTGCCTCATAACAATATGGCTGACCAATGACAACCGAGGAATAAGGACATGTACCGTTCAGAACTACACACAGCGCATTCGCTAATTGGCGCACTTTCTTCATTTTTTGAAAAACAAATAAAATTTTTATACTATGGGTTTGAATTTTGCATCACCCTGTATATGTTTTCCATACAACAACCAAATATACTACCTAAGAATTGCAAACATGATAAAATGGTAAGAAAATCTACACATTACAACAAAAAATTTTAAAAAATGAAGATAGTACCTGTTGTTATACATGAAGCAATATAACCCTTGCAGTCTTGATGAGACCACGTGACACTCATCCTAAGTAGAAAAAGTATGTCTTCAAACACGAATTTCTTCACTTTTCTTCTAAACTCAACTAATTGGTATATATATGTTGTTAGGCAACATCTCAACAATATAACATATGTCATTTTTATATATATTATATTGTTGTGCATTCTTCCTAACTACTGTATATTTAAGGCTATATCTCCGAAACTTCTGAATATATTTTAATGTAATAAAGCTCAAATTGAAGAGCTGTACCCTCTTCATATTCTGGCTGTAAGCAGCGCCCCCTACTGTAGAAGGAAAGTTATCTTGTGCATATCATGTTTGGTACTCTTTTATTCATTTTACACTATATAAACGATTTTATTCCATGATATGTCTCATTGCCTCATAACAATATGGCTGACCAATGACAACCGAGGAATAAGGACATGTACCGTTCAGAACTACATACAGCGCATTCGCTAATTGGCGCACTTTCTTCATTTTTTGAAAAACAAATAAAATTTTTATACTATGGGTTTGAATTTTGCATCACCCTGTATATGTTTTCCATAGAACAACCAAATATAGTACCTAAGAATTGCAAACATGATAAAATGGTAAGAAAATCTACACATTACAACAAAAAATTTTAAAAAATGAAGATAGTACCTGTTGTTATACATGAAGCAATATAACCCTTGCAGTCTTGATGAGACCACGTGACACTCATCCTAAGTAGAAAAAGTATGTCTTCAAAAACGAATTTCTTCACTTTTCTTCTAAACTCAACTAATTGGTATATATATGTTGTTAGGCAACATCTCAACAATATAACATATGTCATTTTTATATATATTATATTGTTGTGCATTCTTCCTAACTACTGTATATTTAAGGCTATATCTCTGAAACTTCTGAATATATTTTAATGTAATAAAGCTCAAATTGAAGAGCTGTACCCTCTTCATATTCTGACTGCAAGCAGCGCCCCCTACTGTAGAAGGAAAGTTATCTTGTGCATATCATGTTTGGTACTCTTTTATTCATTTTACACTATATAAACGATTTTATTCCATGATATGTCTCATTGCCTCATAACAATATGGCTGACCAATGACAACCGAGGAATAAGGACATGTACCGTTCAGAACTACATACAGCGCATTCGCTAATTGGCGCACTTTCTTCATTTTTTGAAAAACAAATAAAATTTTTATACTATGGGTTTGAATTTTGCATCACCCTGTATATGTTTTCCATACAACAACCAAATATACTACCTAAGAATTGCAAACATGATAAAATGGTAAGAAAATCTACACATTACAACAAAAAATTTTAAAAAATGAAGATAGTACCTGTTGTTATACATGAAGCAATATAACCCTTGCAGTCTTGATGAGACCACGTGACACTCATCCTAAGTAGAAAAAGTATGTCTTCAAACACGAATTTCTTCACTTTTCTTCTAAACTCAACTAATTGGTATATATATGTTGTTAGGCAACATCTCAACAATATAACATATGTCATTTTTATATATATTATATTGTTGTGCATTCTTCCTAACTACTGTATATTTAAGGCTATATCTCCGAAACTTCTGAATATATTTTAATGTAATGAAGCTCAAATTGAAGAGCTGTACCCTCTTCATATTCTGACTGCAAGCAGCGCCCCTACTGTAGAAGGAAAGTTATCTTGTGCATATCATGTTTGGTACTCTTTTATTCATTTTACACTATATAAACGATTTTATTCCATGATATGTCTCATTGCCTCATAACAATATGGCTGACCAATGACAACCGAGGAATAAGGACATGTACCGTTCAGAACTACATACAGCGCATTCGCTAATTGGCGCACTTTCTTCATTTTTTGAAAAACAAATAAAATTTTTATACTATGGGTTTGAATTTTGCATCACCCTGTATATGTTTTCCATACAACAACCAAATATACTACCTAAGAATTGCAAACATGATAAAATGGTAAGAAAATCTACACATTACAACAAAAAAATTTAAAAAATGAAGATAGTACCTGTTGTTATACATGAAGCAATATAACCCTTGCAGTCTTGATGAGACCACGTGACACTCATCCTAAGTAGAAAAAGTATGTCTTCAAACACTAATTTCTTCACTTTTCTTCTAAACTCAACTAATTGGTATATATCTGTTGTTAGGCAACATCTCAACAATATAACATATGTCATTTTTATATATATTATATTGTTGTGCATTCTTCCTAACTACTGTATATTTAAGGCTATATCTCCGAAACTTCTGAATATATTTTAATGAAATAAAGCTGAAATTGAAGAGCGGTACCCTCTTCATATTCTGACTGCAAGCAGCGCCCCCTACTGTAGAAGGAAAGTTATCTTGTGCATATCATGTTTGGTACTCTTTTATTCATTTTACACTATATAAACGATTTTATTCCATGATATGTCTCATTGCCTCATAACAATATGGCTGACCAATGACAACCGAGGAATAAGGACATGTACCGTTCAGAACTACATACAGCGCATTCGCTAATTGGCGCACTTTCTTCATTTTTTGAAAAACAAATAAAATTTTTATACTATGGGTTTGAATTTTGCATCACCCTGTATATGTTTTCCATACAACAACCAAATATACTACCTAAGAATTGCAAACATGATAAAATGGTAAGAAAATCTACACATTACAACAAAAAATTTTAAAAAATGAAGATAGTACCTGTTGTTATACATGAAGCAATATAACCCTTGCAGTCTTGATGAGACCACGTGACACTCATCCTAAGTAGAAAAAGTATGTCTTCAAACACGAATTTCTTCACTTTTCTTCTAAACTCAACTAATTGGTATATATATGTTGTTAGGCAACATCTCAACAATATAACATATGTCATTTTTATATATATTATATTGTTGTGCATTCTTCCTAACTACTGTATATTTAAGGCTATATCTCTGAAACTTCTGAATATATTTTAATGTAATAAAGCTCAAATTGAAGAGCTGTACCCTCTTCATATTCTGACTGCAAGCAGCGCCCCCTACTGTAGAAGGAAAGTTATCTTGTGCATGTCATGTTTGGTACTCTTTTATTCATTTTACACTATATAAACGATTTTATTCCATGATATGTCTCATTGCCTCATAACAATATGGCTGACCAATGACAACCGAGGAATAAGGACATGTACCGTTCAGAACTACATACAGCGCATTCGCTAATTGGCGCACTTTCTTCATTTTTTGAAAAACAAATAAAATTTTTATACTATGGGTTTGAATTTTGCATCACTCTGTATATGTTTTCCATACAACAACCAAATATACTACCTAAGAATTGCAAACATGATAAAATGGTAAGAAAATCTACACATTACAACAAAAAATTTTAAAAAATGAAGATAGTACCTGTTGTTATACATGAAGCAATATAACCCTTGCAGTCTTGATGAGACCACGTGACACTCATCCTAAGTAGAAAAAGTATGTCTTCAAACACGAATTTCTTCACTTTTCTTCTAAACTCAACTAATTGGTATATATCTGTTGTTAGGCAACATCTCAACAATATAACATATGTCATTTTTATATATATTATATTGTTGTGCATTCTTCCTAACTACTGTATATTTAAGGCTATATCTCCGAAACTTCTGAATATATTTTAATGAAATAAAGCTCAAATTGAAGAGCTGTACCCTCTTCATATTCTGACTGCAAGCAGCGCCCCCTACTGTAGAAGGAAAGTTATCTTGTGCATATCATGTTTGGTACTCTTTTATTCATTTTACACTATATAAACGATTTTATTCCATGATATGTCTCATTGCCTCATAACAATATGGCTGACCAATGACAACCGAGGAATAAGGACATGTACCGTTCAGAACTACATACAGCGCATTCGCTAATTGGCGCACTTTCTTCATTTTTTGAAAAACAAATAAAATTTTTATACTATGGGTTTGAATTTTGCATCACCCTGTATATGTTTTCCATACAACAACCAAATATACTACCTAAGAATTGCAAACATGATAAAATGGTAAGAAAATCTACACATTACAACAAAAAATTTTAAAAAATGAAGATAGTACCTGTTGTTATACATGAAGCAATATAACCCTTGCAGTCTTGATGAGACCACGTGACACTCATCCTAAGTAGAAAAAGTATGTCTTCAAACACGAATTTCTTCACTTTTCTTCTAAACTCAACTAATTGGTATATATATGTTGTTAGGCAACATCTCAACAATATAACATATGTCATTTTTATATATATTATATTGTTGTGCATTCTTCCTAACTACTGTATATTTAAGGCTATATCTCCGAAACTTCTGAATATATTTTAATGTAATAAAGCTCAAATTGAAGAGCTGTACCCTCTTCATATTCTGACTGCAAGCAGCGCCCCCTACTGTAGAAGGAAAGTTATCTTGTGCATATCATGTTTGGTACTCTTTTATTCATTTTACACTATATAAACGATTTTATTCCATGATATGTCTCATTGCCTCATAACAATATGGCTGACCAATGACAACCGAGGAATAAGGACATGTACCGTTCAGAACTACATACAGCGCATTCGCTAATTGGCGCACTTTCTTCATTTTTTGAAAAACAAATAAAATTTTTATACTATGGGTTTGAATTTTGCATCACCCTGTATATGTTTTCCATACAACAACCAAATATACTACCTAAGAATTGCAAACATGATAAAATGGTAAGAAAATCTACACATTACAACAAAAAATTTTAAAAAATGAAGATAGTACCTGTTGTTATACATGAAGCAATATAACCCTTGCAGTCTTGATGAGACCACGTGACACTCATCCTAAGTAGAAAAAGTATGTCTTCAAACACGAATTTCTTCACTTTTCTTCTAAACTCAACTAATTGGTATATATATGTTGTTAGGCAACATCTCAACAATATAACATATGTCATTTTTATATATATTATATTGTTGTGCATTCTTCCTAACTACTGTATATTTAAGGCTATATCTCCGAAACTTCTGAATATATTTTAATGTAATAAAGCTCAAATTGAAGAGCTGTACCCTCTTCATATTCTGACTGCAAGCAGCGCCCCCTACTGTAGAAGGAAAGTTATCTTGTGCATATCATGTTTGGTACTCTTTTATTCATTTTACACTATATAAACGATTTTATTCCATGATATGTCTCATTGCCTCATAACAATATGGCTGACCAATGACAACCGAGGAATAAGGACATGTACCGTTCAGAACTACATACAGCGCATTCGCTAATTGGCGCACTTTCTTCATTTTTTGAAAAACAAATAAAATTTTTATACTATGGGTTTGAATTTTGCATCACCCTGTATATGTTTTCCATACAACAACCAAATATACTACCTAAGAATTGCAAACATGATAAAATGGTAAGAAAATCTACACATTACAACAAAAAATTTTAAAAAATGAAGATAGTACCTGTTGTTATACATGAAGCAATATAACCCTTGCAGTCTTGATGAGACCACGTGACACTCATCCTAAGTAGAAAAAGTATGTCTTCAAACACGAATTTCTTCACTTTTCTTCTAAACTCAACTAATTGGTATATATATGTTGTTAGGCAACATCTCAACAATATAACATATGTCATTTTTATATATATTATATTGTTGTGCATTCTTCCTAACTACTGTATATTTAAGGCTATATCTCCGAAACTTCTGAATATATTTTAATGTAATGAAGCTCAAATTGAAGAGCTGTACCCTCTTCATATTCTGACTGCAAGCAGCGCCCCTACTGTAGAAGGAAAGTTATCTTGTGCATATCATGTTTGGTACTCTTTTATTCATTTTACACTATATAAACGATTTTATTCCATGATATGTCTCATTGCCTCATAACAATATGGCTGACCAATGACAACCGAGGAATAAGGACATGTACCGTTCAGAACTACATACAGCGCATTCGCTAATTGGCGCACTTTCTTCATTTTTTGAAAAACAAATAAAATTTTTATACTATGGGTTTGAATTTTGCATCACCCTGTATATGTTTTCCATACAACAACCAAATATACTACCTAAGAATTGCAAACATGATAAAATGGTAAGAAAATCTACACATTACAACAAAAAAATTTAAAAAATGAAGATAGTACCTGTTGTTATACATGAAGCAATATAACCCTTGCAGTCTTGATGAGACCACGTGACACTCATCCTAAGTAGAAAAAGTATGTCTTCAAACACGAATTTCTTCACTTTTCTTCTAAACTCAACTAATTGGTATATATATGTTGTTAGGCAACATCTCAACAATATAACATATGTCATTTTTATATATATTATATTGTTGTGCATTCTTCCTAACTACTGTATATTTAAGGCTATATCTCCGAAACTTCTGAATATATTTTAATGTAATGAAGCTCAAATTGAAGAGCTGTACCCTCTTCATATTCTGACTGCAAGCAGCGCCCCTACTGTAGAAGGAAAGTTATCTTGTGCATATCATGTTTGGTACTCTTTTATTCATTTTACACTATATAAACGATTTTATTCCATGATATGTCTCATTGCCTCATAACAATATGGCTGACCAATGACAACCGAGGAATAAGGACATGTACCGTTCAGAACTACATACAGCGCATTCGCTAATTGGCGCACTTTCTTCATTTTTTGAAAAACAAATAAAATTTTTATACTATGGGTTTGAATTTTGCATCACCCTGTATATGTTTTCCATACAACAACCAAATATACTACCTAAGAATTGCAAACATGATAAAATGGTAAGAAAATCTACACATTACAACAAAAAAATTTAAAAAATGAAGATAGTACCTGTTGTTATACATGAAGCAATATAACCCTTGCAGTCTTGATGAGACCACGTGACACTCATCCTAAGTAGAAAAAGTATGTCTTCAAACACGAATTTCTTCACTTTTCTTCTAAACTCAACTAATTGGTATATATATGTTGTTAGGCAACATCTCAACAATATAACATATGTCATTTTTATATATATTATATTGTTGTGCATTCTTCCTAACTACTGTATATTTAAGGCTATATCTCCGAAACTTCTGAATATATTTTAATGAAATAAAGCTGAAATTGAAGAGCTGTACCCTCTTCATATTCTGACTGCAAGCAGCGCCCCCTACTGTAGAAGGAAAGTTATCTTGTGCATATCATGTTTGGTACTCTTTTATTCATTTTACACTATATAAACGATTTTATTCCATGATATGTCTCATTGCCTCATAACAATATGGCTGACCAATGACAACCGAGGAATAAGGACATGTACCGTTCAGAACTACATACAGCGCATTCGCTAATTGGCGCACTTTCTTCATTTTTTGAAAAACAAATAAAATTTTTATACTATGGGTTTGAATTTTGCATCACCCTGTATATGTTTTCCATACAACAACCAAATATACTACCTAAGAATTGCAAACATGATAAAATGGTAAGAAAATCTACACATTACAACAAAAAATTTTAAAAAATGAAGATAGTACCTGTTGTTATACATGAAGCAATATAACCCTTGCAGTCTTGATGAGACCACGTGACACTCATCCTAAGTAGAAAAAGTATGTCTTCAAACACGAATTTCTTCACTTTTCTTCTAAACTCAACTAATTGGTATATATATGTTGTTAGGCAACATCTCAACAATATAACATATGTCATTTTTATATATATTATATTGTTGTGCATTCTTCCTAACTACTGTATATTTAAGGCTATATCTCTGAAACTTCTGAATATATTTTAATGTAATAAAGCTCAAATTGAAGAGCTGTACCCTCTTCATATTCTGACTGCAAGCAGCGCCCCCTACTGTAGAAGGAAAGTTATCTTGTGCATGTCATGTTTGGTACTCTTTTATTCATTTTACACTATATAAACGATTTTATTCCATGATATGTCTCATTGCCTCATAACAATATGGCTGACCAATGACAACCGAGGAATAAGGACATGTACCGTTCAGAACTACATACAGCGCATTCGCTAATTGGCGCACTTTCTTCATTTTTTGAAAAACAAATAAAATTTTTATACTATGGGTTTGAATTTTGCATCACTCTGTATATGTTTTCCATACAACAACCAAATATACTACCTAAGAATTGCAAACATGATAAAATGGTAAGAAAATCTACACATTACAACAAAAAATTTTAAAAAATGAAGATAGTACCTGTTGTTATACATGAAGCAATATAACCCTTGCAGTCTTGATGAGACCACGTGACACTCATCCTAAGTAGAAAAAGTATGTCTTCAAACACGAATTTCTTCACTTTTCTTCTAAACTCAACTAATTGGTATATATCTGTTGTTAGGCAACATCTCAACAATATAACATATGTCATTTTTATATATATTATATTGTTGTGCATTCTTCCTAACTACTGTATATTTAAGGCTATATCTCCGAAACTTCTGAATATATTTTAATGAAATAAAGCTCAAATTGAAGAGCTGTACCCTCTTCATATTCTGACTGCAAGCAGCGCCCCCTACTGTAGAAGGAAAGTTATCTTGTGCATATCATGTTTGGTACTCTTTTATTCATTTTACACTATATAAACGATTTTATTCCATGATATGTCTCATTGCCTCATAACAATATGGCTGACCAATGACAACCGAGGAATAAGGACATGTACCGTTCAGAACTACATACAGCGCATTCGCTAATTGGCGCACTTTCTTCATTTTTTGAAAAACAAATAAAATTTTTATACTATGGGTTTGAATTTTGCATCACCCTGTATATGTTTTCCATACAACAACCAAATATACTACCTAAGAATTGCAAACATGATAAAATGGTAAGAAAATCTACACATTACAACAAAAAATTTTAAAAAATGAAGATAGTACCTGTTGTTATACATGAAGCAATATAACCCTTGCAGTCTTGATGAGACCACGTGACACTCATCCTAAGTAGAAAAAGTATGTCTTCAAACACGAATTTCTTCACTTTTCTTCTAAACTCAACTAATTGGTATATATATATGTTGTTAGGCAACATCTCAACAATATAACATATGTCATTTTTATATATATTATATTGTTGTGCATTCTTCCTAACTACTGTATATTTAAGGCTATATCTCCGAAACTTCTGAATATATTTTAATGTAATAAAGCTCAAATTGAAGAGCTGTACCCTCTTCATATTCTGACTGCAAGCAGCGCCCCCTACTGTAGAAGGAAAGTTATCTTGTGCATATCATGTTTGGTACTCTTTTATTCATTTTACACTATATAAACGATTTTATTCCATGATATGTCTCATTGCCTCATAACAATATGGCTGACCAATGACAACCGAGGAATAAGGACATGTACCGTTCAGAACTACATACAGCGCATTCGCTAATTGGCGCACTTTCTTCATTTTTTGAAAAACAAATAAAATTTTTATACTATGGGTTTGAATTTTGCATCACCCTGTATATGTTTTCCATACAACAACCAAATATACTACCTAAGAATTGCAAACATGATAAAATGGTAAGAAAATCTACACATTACAACAAAAAAATTTAAAAAATGAAGATAGTACCTGTTGTTATACATGAAGCAATATAACCCTTGCAGTCTTGATGAGACCACGTGACACTCATCCTAAGTAGAAAAAGTATGTCTTCAAACACGAATTTCTTCACTTTTCTTCTAAACTCAACTAATTGGTATATATATGTTGTTAGGCAACATCTCAACAATATAACATATGTCATTTTTATATATATTATATTGTTGTGCATTCTTCCTAACTACTGTATATTTAAGGCTATATCTCTGAAACTTCTGAATATATTTTAATGTAATAAAGCTCAAATTGAAGAGCTGTACCCTCTTCATATTCTGACTGCAAGCAGCGCCCCCTACTGTAGAAGGAAAGTTATCTTGTGCATATCATGTTTGGTACTCTTTTATTCATTTTACACTATATAAACGATTTTATTCCATGATATGTCTCATTGCCTCATAACAATATGGCTGACCAATGACAACCGAGGAATAAGGACATGTACCGTTCAGAACTACACACAGCGCATTCGCTAATTGGCGCACTTTCTTCATTTTTTGAAAAACAAATAAAATTTTTATACTATGGGTTTGAATTTTGCATCACCCTGTATATGTTTTCCATACAACAACCAAATATACTACCTAAGAATTGCAAACATGATAAAATGGTAAGAAAATCTACACATTACAACAAAAAATTTTAAAAAATGAAGATAGTACCTGTTGTTATACATGAAGCAATATAACCCTTGCAGTCTTGATGAGACCACGTGACACTCATCCTAAGTAGAAAAAGTATGTCTTCAAACACGAATTTCTTCACTTTTCTTCTAAACTCAACTAATTGGTATATATATGTTGTTAGGCAACATCTCAACAATATAACATATGTCATTTTTATATATATTATATTGTTGTGCATTCTTCCTAACTACTGTATATTTAAGGCTATATCTCCGAAACTTCTGAATATATTTTAATGTAATAAAGCTCAAATTGAAGAGCTGTACCCTCTTCATATTCTGACTGCAAGCAGCGCCCCTACTGTAGAAGGAAAGTTATCTTGTGCATATCATGTTTGGTACTCTTTTATTCATTTTTCACTATATAAACGATTTTATTCCATGATATGTCTCATTGCCTCATAACAATATGGCTGACCAATGACAACCGAGGAATAAGGACATGTACCGTTCAGAACTACATACAGCGCATTCGCTAATTGGCGCACTTTCTTCATTTTTTGAAAAACAAATAAAATTTTTATACTATGGGTTTGAATTTTGCATCACCCTGTATATGTTTTCCATACAACAACCAAATATACTACCTAAGAATTGCAAACATGATAAAATGGTAAGAAAATCTACACATTACAACAAAAAAATTTAAAAAATGAAGATAGTACCTGTTGTTATACATGAAGCAATATAACCCTTGCAGTCTTGATGAGACCACGTGACACTCATCCTAAGTAGAAAAAGTATGTCTTCAAACACGAATTTCTTCACTTTTCTTCTAAACTCAACTAATTGGTATATATATGTTGTTAGGCAACATCTCAACAATATAACATATGTCATTTTTATATATATTATATTGTTGTGCATTCTTCCTAACTACTGTATATTTAAGGCTATATCTCCGAAACTTCTGAATATATTTTAATGAAATAAAGCTGAAATTGAAGAGCTGTACCCTCTTCATATTCTGACTGCAAGCAGCGCCCCCTACTGTAGAAGGAAAGTTATCTTGTGCATATCATGTTTGGTACTCTTTTATTCATTTTACACTATATAAACGATTTTATTCCATGATATGTCTCATTGCCTCATAACAATATGGCTGACCAATGACAACCGAGGAATAAGGACATGTACCGTTCAGAACTACATACAGCGCATTCGCTAATTGGCGCACTTTCTTCATTTTTTGAAAAACAAATAAAATTTTTATACTATGGGTTTGAATTTTGCATCACCCTGTATATGTTTTCCATACAACAACCAAATATACTACCTAAGAATTGCAAACATGATAAAATGGTAAGAAAATCTACACATTACAACAAAAAATTTTAAAAAATGAAGATAGTACCTGTTGTTATACATGAAGCAATATAACCCTTGCAGTCTTGATGAGACCACGTGACACTCATCCTAAGTAGAAAAAGTATGTCTTCAAACACGAATTTCTTCACTTTTCTTCTAAACTCAACTAATTGGTATATATATGTTGTTAGGCAACATCTCAACAATATAACATATGTCATTTTTATATATATTATATTGTTGTGCATTCTTCCTAACTACTGTATATTTAAGGCTATATCTCTGAAACTTCTGAATATATTTTAATGTAATAAAGCTCAAATTGAAGAGCTGTACCCTCTTCATATTCTGACTGCAAGCAGCGCCCCCTACTGTAGAAGGAAAGTTATCTTGTGCATGTCATGTTTGGTACTCTTTTATTCATTTTACACTATATAAACGATTTTATTCCATGATATGTCTCATTGCCTCATAACAATATGGCTGACCAATGACAACCGAGGAATAAGGACATGTACCGTTCAGAACTACATACAGCGCATTCGCTAATTGGCGCACTTTCTTCATTTTTTGAAAAACAAATAAAATTTTTATACTATGGGTTTGAATTTTGCATCACTCTGTATATGTTTTCCATACAACAACCAAATATACTACCTAAGAATTGCAAACATGATAAAATGGTAAGAAAATCTACACATTACAACAAAAAATTTTAAAAAATGAAGATAGTACCTGTTGTTATACATGAAGCAATATAACCCTTGCAGTCTTGATGAGACCACGTGACACTCATCCTAAGTAGAAAAAGTATGTCTTCAAACACGAATTTCTTCACTTTTCTTCTAAACTCAACTAATTGGTATATATCTGTTGTTAGGCAACATCTCAACAATATAACATATGTCATTTTTATATATATTATATTGTTGTGCATTCTTCCTAACTACTGTATATTTAAGGCTATATCTCCGAAACTTCTGAATATATTTTAATGAAATAAAGCTCAAATTGAAGAGCTGTACCCTCTTCATATTCTGACTGCAAGCAGCGCCCCCTACTGTAGAAGGAAAGTTATCTTGTGCATATCATGTTTGGTACTCTTTTATTCATTTTACACTATATAAACGATTTTATTCCATGATATGTCTCATTGCCTCATAACAATATGGCTGACCAATGACAACCGAGGAATAAGGACATGTACCGTTCAGAACTACATACAGCGCATTCGCTAATTGGCGCACTTTCTTCATTTTTTGAAAAACAAATAAAATTTTTATACTATGGGTTTGAATTTTGCATCACCCTGTATATGTTTTCCATACAACAACCAAATATACTACCTAAGAATTGCAAACATGATAAAATGGTAAGAAAATCTACACATTACAACAAAAAATTTTAAAAAATGAAGATAGTACCTGTTGTTATACATGAAGCAATATAACCCTTGCAGTCTTGATGAGACCACGTGACACTCATCC